>NC_037675.1:32878401-33124302 GCF_003255815.1 Theropithecus gelada | reverse complement strand
ATATACACCATGGAATACTATGCAGCCATAAAAAAGGATGAGTTTGTGTCCTTTGTAGGGACATGGATGCAGCTGGAATCCATCATTCTTAGCAAACTATCACAAGAACAGAAAACCAAACACCGCATGTTCTCACTCATAGGTGGGAACTGAACAATGAGATCACTTGGACTCGGGAAGGGGAACATCACACACCGGGGCCTATCATGGGGAGGGGGGCGGGGGGAGGGATTGCATTGGGAGTTATACCTGATGTAAATGACGAGTTGATGGGTGCAGCACACCAACAAGGCACAAGTATACATATGTAACAAACCTGCACGTTATGCACATGTACCCTACAACTTACAGTATAATAATAATAAATAAATTTAAAAAAAAAAAAAAAAAAGAAAGCCAAATTTAAATTAGCGAAAATGTATGCCACCAACATAATTTTTCAAATTAAATCTCAACAAAATGTATAAATCAGAAATATACTTTAAAAATTAACCATCCAATTACATTTCTGTCTGAATTTGAAAAGCAATAAATCAAGGTCAAATGAACAACACAGAATTCAAAGAAACGGCAAATAGTAAAATCCTGCCAGAAATACTTGCACTATATATCCACACTTGTTACCATAAATTGGTGTAGCCAGCACCAAAAATGCTGCTGAAGAAACAAATTTTAACTTTATGAGAAATTATAGAAGCACCATAGATCTAGTTAATCAGGTAGACCAATTTAGCTGGTTAGCCAGGAAGAAAGCAATAGAAACAGTACTGAAGAAAGCCTAAGTAAATTCTTTCCACACGAGATGAGATAAGAGAAAGAACCAGAAGTCCGGCTAAACTTGTTGAAAATATAAAACATATTTAATTTTCAGCAAAATCAATTTTATTAGACTGAACTTCTTGAGAGCAGAGCCATGAATGACCAAGTCATCCCCATATTAGTTTCTAACAGTGTTCAGGCATAGCAGGCATTTACCAAAATGCTTGTTGAATAAAATGAATTTGCTTGAGTCAAAATAAATTGTAATTAAACACATGAACAGTTCTTTTACAAAAACAAAGGCCATACATTTATGCTGACTTCAACTGATCACAGTACAACACAGAGTACTGTGCTAGGCCACAGAGATCAACTATAAACAAGATACAAATCTTGCCTGCAGTAGACATTGTGGTTTTCCTACCTTAGAAATTACCTCAATTTCACAGAAAGCCAATTTCACCCAGAGCTCTCAGGATAAAGAGTGAAACCTAAACTCATTTTTCTTTTTTTTTCCGAGACAGGGTCTCGCTCTGTTGCACAGGCTGGAATGCAGTGGTGCAGTCACAGTTCACTGCAATCTCAAACTCTTGGGTTCAAGTGATCCTTCGGGGCTCATCACTATGCCCAGTTGAATTTTTACATTTTTGTACGGATGGTGTCTCACTATGTTGCCCAGGTGGGTTGGACCTAAATTTAGTTGGATAATTCTACTCCCCTCGACAGACTGTATTGGTTAGGAATAGATGTAGGACCTAACTCAAGGCAGACTAGAAAAGATGCTGGTTGAAGGTTCTACAAAGGAACCTTTCTCATTCTCCTAAACACACTTCCTGTACAAAGGTGACTCTCACTTTCTTCCCTAAGGTGATGTTTTCAAGGTAACAATGGATACAATGAATATTCCGTATCAACTCTGAAGAAATTAAGCAAGAAAATAAGTACAAAAAAGAAAATCTGAAATTTTCAAGCAGTTCAAGACATTGTTGAATAAAGAATCTTTGCTCATTCAACGAAGTGTAAGCCTATCCCTTCAGATCTGTAAGTACTGCCTTCCTATAGTAAGCTTTTTTTTTTTTTTGGAGACAGAGTCTCGCTCTGTCACCCAGGCTGGAGTGCAGTGGCACGATCTTGGCTCACTGCAACCTCCACCTTCTCGGTTTAGGCGACTCTCCTGCCTCAGCCTCCCGAGTAGCTGGGATTACAAGTACACACCACCCCTCGTGGCTAATTTTTATATTTTCAGTAGAGACAGGTTTTCACCATGATGGCCAGGCTGGTCTTGTGTTCTGACCTCAAGTGATCCGCCTGCCTTGCCCTCCCAAAGTGCTAGGATTACAGGTGTGAGCCACCGCACCCTGTCTGCTCTTTCTATATAGTAAGCTTTTTTATATCCAGTTTTTTTTTTTAGCCTTCACAAAATTCTTTCAAGAACCTGATTTCTCTCAGATGTGAACACCAGCAGTCAACCTAATGACTGTCAAGAGGTTAAATGATACACACTAAAAAACATAACTTTCTCATTATTTATGCATTCTGATATAGACAAATGACAACAGAAACATTTCCATATATTTCATTACTTTTATATCTGGAATGAACAATTTACAGATAGAGTGAGGTTCTAGAAATCAGAAGTCAAACAATGCTAAACCTAAGATTTACTACATTAATAAAATAGCATGGTATGAAGTTATGATTTGCTAATATCAAATTAATACCTTGTGACTCAATATATACATATTAGTATCTATCTAAAACATACTTATTTTGGTTTAATTCTTCTGCCAGTCTCCAAACCCCATTACAGTGGCTAAAGCAGCAAAATCTTTTAAGACACTAATTGATGGTGGATTTAGATAAGAAGAGAGCAGTAAAATACAAAGAAAAAAACACTGACTAGGAGGAATACAAGTTGGTAATTACTAATACAAAAAGGAGGAAAATATTCAGGGCCTGGAATAAGACATGAAAACAATTTAAAAAGAAGTTAAAAATAAAAAAATCATCTGAATACCAGCTTATACTAATACACCATAAAATTCAAGTATTTTACTATTTATCTGAATCAAGCTAAAAATAAAATAGACAAAATAGATACTGAAGAAAAATTAAACCAACTTAAACACAGGTGTTTAACACATTCCTTGAATGTGTTAAAAACTGGCAATTTTATTATTAATACAACTCAGATTTTCTCAGGAAATTTCAAGCAGTTCTCTTAAAGGGCTGCTTTTTGAACACTAGTAGGTTACTAAATTAATTCTGATTTTAAGTAAAAAAGTACTTCTTTTTTCACTGTAATAGACTACAAATCTATTTTGGTTTATTAGAACACAGCTATGTTCATCTGTTTACATATGGTCTATCGCTGCTTTCACAATACAACAGATATGACCAGGTGCAACAGACTATAGGACCCTCAAAGCCTAAAACATTTACTATCAGGCCCTTTACAGAAAGTTTATCAATGTCTGCCCTAGATCAATGACTAAACACATTGACCTCCTTTAAGAACATACTATGTTCCTCTCCCACTGTATGTACATCCTATTTATTCAGCATTAAATACTCTCCATTACATATCACCAACCCCCAGTTAACTATGTAGCTATCAGATCTGACTAAAAATGACTTTTCAAGAAGGCCTTTCCTCACCATTTAGACTAACACATCCTAATTCAACTAGCCACATTTCAAGTGTCCGATAGCCCCATGTGGCTAACATGTTTGAAAGACAGCAGTAAACCAGAGGTCTGTTTGTTTCCAGACTGTATTCTATTGGTCGATATGCCTACCTCTGTGCCAGTAACACACTGTCTTGAAGTTTTATATTATATGATAGAATGAGCATACACACTACCACCATTCCACCCTGCCTTTCTTCTTCAGAAGTGTCCATGCTATCAAATCAGCATGTGAAATTTCTTAAAAACTTTGGAAACTTCCAATGAAACAACACTGAATCTAGAGCTCAGTCTGAAGAACAGTGACTTCTCTATGATATGCCATATTCATGGACAGGAAGACAATAGCTCTGTCATTTATTTAGGTCTTTTTAATGTCTTTCAATAACATTTTATACTTTTCCAACACAGAGGTTACACATTCATTATTCCTGGGGACTTGATAATCTGCCATGTTTTTGTAAATGGTGTCTTCTGTAATGACTTTCTCTAGTTTTCTGCTGCTAATATATAGAAATGCAACCTATCTTTGATTACTGATCTTATATCAAGCTATTTTGTTAACTAATAATTTATCAGTAGATAAATACTACTTTAGTAATACTAATCTTTTTTGGCTTTTACTACTACTTCACAATTTACTTAATACTTACAGGATTATTTGAAGCATTTTTGTTTAGGTCAATTACATTTTTCCAGCACTTTATTCATTTTGTTTAAACTTTCAAACTTGTGGCACGGAATTGTTGATAGTATTCTCTATTATCTTTTAATCTGATCTATCTGTAATTATGTTCTCCTTTTTATTCAGTGTTTGTTTATGCCTTCTTTTTTCTCACATCACTATTACCAGAGGTTTGTCTATTCTATTTTTTAGTCTTTTCAAATAAAATCAGCTTTTAGCCTTTATTTTTCACATGGCCTCTGTAACTCTACTACTTTACAAATGAATGCCTACATCTGCCTCCTGACTAAAAGTATACAAAATTATACTAATACTGTAATTAGAAGGACTATGTGGCAGTATGGAAAAATATGATTGTACTACTGCTATTAAAGAGAATGTTTCTGGTCTTAGGAAATACACAATGAAATATTTAATAGCAAAAAGAGTCCATTATCTCCAACTTAATCTCAAAGGGCTTAAAAAAATAAAACAAACCAATAGACACAAAAACACACACACACACGCACGTGCATACACACAGCTCCATCAAGTGGGGCAAAATGTAGATAATTGGCAAATATGGGTAAAGGATATATGGATTCCCCTTTACTATTCCTCCAACTTTCACTGAAATTACATCAAAATAAAAGGTTACCAAAGCAATTAGGCTTGTGAACAAAAATGGAAAAAAAATCCACAAAAATAAAAGCAATTTAAAAATGGAAAGACTGTGTTTTATTTTTGTTAAGAAACATTAAGTAGTTTTAATAATATAAACCAATTAACAGAAAAACATTAAAGTTTTTTGTTAGTGATAAAATGGAACTAGTGATAATAGGGTAAGTGTGAAGAGATGCCAGAGAGTAGCATGTTATGAGTTGAGTATGTGCTGTAAGTCTAGATCAGTATATTTTTAAAAGTTTACAGCTGGGCGCGGTGGCTCACGGCTGTAATCCCAGGACTTTGTGAGGCTGAGGCGGGCCTCGGATCATCTGAGGTGGGGAGTTCAAGACCAGTCTGACCAACATGGAGAAACCCCTGTCTCTACCAAAAATACAAAATTAGCCAGGCATGCTGGCACATGCCTGTAATCCCAGCTACTCAGGAAGGGTGAGGCAGGAGAATCGCTTGAACTCGGGAGGTGGAGGTTGCGGTGAGCCAAGATCGTGCCACTGCGCTCTAGCCTGGGAAACAAGAGTGGAACTCCATCTCAAAAACAAAAATTTTAAAAAAGGTTACATGCCTCCTCCAGAAAATTTGCTAATGACAAAAAAACATAATACTTTAACTTAAACTTAGAAAATAAAGCAGAGTCTATCCAACTATAATGGGGAGTTACTATATTTAGGAAAATTACCTAGACTAAGCTTACTCAAAATATCCACATCTTTAATTGGGTCTGATAAACAGCAGTCAGCTATAGAAAATAAGTATTGACAATTTACAAGATTATGGACTTAACCTATGAAGAAATTACCAGTACATTAGCATAAAAGCCTACTGAATGCTATCTTGAGACCATAAAATCCTTAAATAAAAGTTTGTGTGCAATTAAGTGTCAAACAGTATTAGAAGTGAAGTTGCTAAAATACCACTGTGAAAAATATCTAATAAAAGTCAAAATTATTAAATACAACTTTAACAGCATTCATATTTAGGTTTCAAATGCTTAATACCATCAGATGGATTAGCACCTACTGAAAATGTAAAAGATGAAAGAATGCTTGCTTTCTTTCTTTTAATTTGGTTAGAATTCTTCAATTCAAATTTCAGAAACCTTTCTGTCCACCTTCAGGCAGTATACCACCATCTGCAAAGAAGCTGCCTGGAAAAGTTAATAAATATCCAAGACTATAAACTGTTACAATTTTATTGTATTATTAATATCCTTGAGTGAGACAGGTATGCCAAATTAACACTGCAAAATCGTAGGGCAAAAGGGAAAAACAGAAAAATAGGATGATTTACAAATGGAAAAATTAAGAACAAAATCACTTCATATCTGGGTTTCTGTAAAAAGAAAAAACACATTCACCCAGAATTTTTATGCTGAAGAATATGAAATCAAACTCTATCCCAATAAAGCACAAAAATAACAAAAAATCACTTATCCCCACAAAATACTCAGAAAATTAAAAAGGGCTAATAATTACACATATGGAATGAATAAGACTAAATTCTAACACTGATGTATTTTAAAAACGCAACAACAAGCATTTTTATAAACATCACTGACCTTAAGTTAACCTTACCTTTTTATCTTCTTTCACTTTGTGGGTTTTCTTCTTCATCTTCTTATCATCTAACTCCTGGTCAGAAGTGATTGCAGGATTATCAATACCACCTTTCCAAGTTTCAACAGGAGAAAGAAGTGGATCTTCTTCACTTCCACGATGTCTTCCTTTTCTTTTTGTTTTAGAAGTGGTGAAAGCCTCATCATCACTGGCATCTGAATGTGTTCTTCTATAGTATGACTTGGCTTTACTAAACAAGGTTTTAGATTTGTATTTGTATTTTGAAGGCCTCCGTTCCCCATGACTTTTTGAGGTTCTATCAGAAAATCCGTTTTCTTCATCTCCTTGGGTATTATTTACAAATGAGTTTCGAATTTTAATGCGATTTTGACTATCATCTGGGACAACATAAATCTCATCAGAATAGCCCTTCTGTTTGAAAATTGTATCAATGGGTTCCGCATAGTTATCTGAAGGATCCATATCTTCAGGATGTGCCAAAGGCACCCGGGAAGTCTGCTTTCTTGGATTTTTACCAATACCAGCTTCAATTGTTTTTAAAAGGTTTGGATCCAGTTTTTTCACATTTGTCTTAGGTACAACTGGTTTAGGTTTAATAGGTGGAGGCACTTTATGGTTGCGTTCATGGTCATGACAGTTTGGGGTACTATGAATGGGATATTCATTTCCTTCCAAATCTAATCTATATCTGGAACGGTCACTAGGTGTTGGAAGCAACTGTACATCATCCCCAATTGGACTATAAGGAGGTGGTGCTTCTGTGTCATCATCTGAATCAGGGTAGTTATTATAGGGAAAACAGTCTCTGGGAGATGGTAGAAAAACATCTTCACTTTGATGGGTTGATTCCCTTGTATTATCAGACAAATAAGAATTTTCTATCATATTTTTTTTCTCTAGAACATCACTAAAAAACAGAGTAAAGACCTCAGTTTGCCGATGATACTGAGATAAAGAATACAATGCTGTAAATTTAGCAGTGATCTCAGTTGCAATGTGTTCTCCTTCAGTCATTAACTCTTTGATAGCCTCATTTTCAAAAAAATCTGCTTGGCTGTCAGTAACTGCCACCAGCTGTACAGGAATGGTGTCTTGAACTTCTGATAGAAATGCTCGAAGCATTCCCATTGATGCTTTCCGTTTTGCAGAGTAAACTAATATATACCCATGAACTAGTTCATCTTTTCTTACTCCAATTGAAGAGTGGTATGATAATATTGTGATCTGTATTCGCCTCCTTTTTTCACCAATGATTTTATCAAGCATTAGGGAATTATTCTGTCCAGCTTGAGCAGCACTGCAAGAATGAGAATCAAGGAAGGGTGAAAGAATAAGATCCACACTAAATGGATCTCCACACATGGCGCACATGACAATTCTCAGGTCAGCTTCTGATATGTCCTTATTGGCAGGAACTGGGCTCACCATATCCAAATTGTGTTTAACTGATTCCAATACTCCTCTTAGAGCTTGTTTTATTTGGGTTTCATTAAATTTACGAGGATACGTACCAGCAGGTACATCTACAAAAGGACATTGTAACTTGTTTGCCAACTGCTGCCCTTGGTGCCTGAGAATTGGTAGATTCTTACTAATGGAATCTCTCTGATTAGCCAGAATTAATGTAAATGGAAGATTAGCCATGTATTTATCTTTTCTGATCTGAGAAGCTTCAGTTCTTATTTTCCCAATAAATTCCCCAATAAAACTCAATGACTCAATGGAATTAAATACACAGAAGCACCCATGTGGTTTAAAGGCGGCAGTCCATAACTGACTCAAAAAGTAAGGCGATTTGGCATCAACCGGCCGAAGATCAAGTTCATAAATTTTTCCATCTAAGGCATACTCATCATCAGTGGACTGTGTCCTTATCTCATTTGCTAGTTCTTGGGCAAGGCCATCCTTCCCTAAAATAAAAAGGTTAACTTTATCTATACTGGTACTATCGTGATATAATCTTAAGCGGCCGTGATCCAACTGTAAAAGACTACTAGCAAGTAACTGCTCCACTTTAATGTCTGTACAATTTTGACCACTAAGACATGTTTCTTTAGTGGGATGATAAACAAATCCTATATGCTTAAGTAGAAGAGATTCCCTATCAGGTGCAAGTTTCTGTAAAGCTTTATATCTAGGTTCTTCACTCAGAACTGTATGAATTTCACTCATTTTATCTGAACTGGGTGTTGCATTAAGATCTAAATCATAAAAAAGTTCAGAATGCTCAAAAAGCATTTCTTGAAACTCTTCTTTGGCTTTTTCAACTATTTCTCGCTGATGCCTACCATATACCTCTTTGCTATCAGCCTCAGTGATATATTTGAAGGCTTCATCCTCCATAACAAAGCACATAACTTCCTCCCACGGCTGCCCAGGTGAAATGAACTGAATTTTTTCCAAAGTCTTTTTGAATTTTTCCTTCATTTCTACCCTCCTCTTCTCGGATATTAGATGTTGTACATGGTTCTGATAGACTTTTTCAGCTTCTAAAGTGCTCAGGAGGTCAAATGGAATCCGCCTATCATTAATTTTGTCTATATGGTCAGTTTCATCCCAAGGTGTTTTTTCTAGCACCACAAAACATAACTGGAAATCTGCTCTCTTTTCCATTAACTTCAAAGCTTCTGACCAATTCAAATGTTCAATCTCTTCTAGATTTGGCAAAAGAGTGTTAAAAGCTCTTGGTAAAGTGTTTATATACTCTTCTCTCCTTTTTCTTATGTGTTCCTGTTTAAGTTGTTCTATATGTTTTGAGAATGCATTTCTGGCCTTTCTTGTTCCCTCTAAGTTGATGTATTCTTCATAATCAGGATGATTTTTTAATTTATTACTAACAGTTTTCCAAGTTGCATGATAATCTCTCACAGTCTGCACAAGTTTTTCAAACTTATCTGTTGCTGTGACAACAAGTTGTCTCTGTGTTTTATAAGCATCCAAATAGGGAATAATTTTAGGCTTGCTACGAGTTTTATCCAACATTTGTACCAGTGCAGTGAAACATGTTTCAATGTTGACATTAAATCGTGCTGATGTTTCCACTACAAGAAGGTTCTTTTTGTTTGAAGCAAATGCCTGAACCTCTCTAAGATAATGATCCACACATTCATCACATTTAGTTGCTGCTATTATTACAGGTTTTTTTGATTTTGATAACTGGACAAAAAGGTTATTCACAAATTTAAGTTGATCATCAAACTTCCTATTGCATCCCTGACTTACATCAATGCATAATAAAAATCCATCTACATTGAGCTTCCCTTCAGGCATTTGCTTCTGTTCAAAGTCTTGTTCTAAGCCTAGTTGATCAGTGCAAATGTACATTAGCTTTTCTGCTGACTGCAATTTAGATGCAGCTGCACGTTTTATATATGGTTGCAAATTCGTACTCCGATGAGGCAAGAAAGTCTGGTCATCAATGAACTCTGTTTGTTCAATGACATGAATTTTGCATTCTACTCCATCTTCACCATTTTGTATTATGTCACCCCAGTACAAAAAGTGATCATTGTTTACTACTCGTCCTCCAAAGTCAATGGTGCTAAGCACAGAAGTATGCTCTGGATAATACTCATCTGCTTTTGAGCGTACAAATCTATTGCACAAACAAGACTTTCCAACTCCACAGTTACCTTTGTCTTTTTCAGTCCCAGAGAGTCCAACTACACTGATGGTATAGGATGGGGGACGAGGCTCTTTGTTTTTTGCCATCATAACTCTCTTCTCATGTCTCTACATTCATAAAGGTAACCAGATATGCTTCTCATTCTGAAAATAAAATCATCTCAAAATACAGATCCCAAATTTCAGAACTGTATTTGGTTCTTTGTATTTCCCTCATTTCTGTGCAGAAACATCTTCAAGATCATAGGGATCATCTTCCTATAAAGGGGGGGAGGGAAAAAAACAAATCTTAATCACAAATTACATACACTGAATTACAAATAACAAAGATGTTTACAACAAAGCACCATACAAGTTAATAATCATGATACATGTATTTTAAGAGGTAACTACATAGACAGTTTATGACTTACTGTTATAAATACACGATGACCTCAAAACATAAGGCAAACCTAACAAAATACAAAATCTAATGTAATGTCTCACAAACTTTAAAATAAACCTCTATTAAACTAAATGTACATTTAGCCTCTAATTACCTCTTCCTGTGAGTTTGAAAAAACAGCTAGTCCTTTCCACTCCCTTAATTTTCCTGCCTTCTGTCACTGGAGGCTATGCTGGTAATAACCAAAATGTACTAGTTGCCTTGCAACTCCCTCACAACTTAAAAATACAAAACAACCTGCTTTTTCTATTACAGGGTTCCTCAAAACTTATTCCTTAAAACAGAATTTCATAAGAATTTGATAAGATTTTAGAATATAAAATTTTTTTCAATAAATTTCAATAGTCTTTTAATCTACCAAATGTTATGCCCCCCAAAAATTGACTATTTAAATACTTACACAGAGAAAACAGAAATGAGTGAACACAATACAAATAATGATGGCATTTCCATAGATCACTGCTTCTTAAACTCTCTAAGGACCAAATTTTATTTCAAATCTACAAGACCAACTGCAAAATATAATGAAATTTATTTTTACATCGAAGCCTTGATTTTTTGTTAGATTCAAGAAACCTAAAACTGCCAAACTGATCCTAAATGCTCTTAATTCCTGGATATATTTCCTCTCAAAATAGTTACAAAGGGCACAAGGACCACATTTTGAGTAGCACCAAGCTAAATAATTTTAAAATGATATATCTGAGACAATCTTTTAGAATTATTTGATATGCTAGCAACACAAGATAACTTGTAAGAATTCCATAAAATTCAATTTTGATTACTTTTCATGTAGGTAATAAATTGGTCTTTTAAAAAAGTTTTTAAGAGATTCTTCACATTCTTTTGAGAACAAATTGAAAGAACTACATCATTTCCACCTCCAAATTTCACAAGATAGGAAAAAATCACTAGCAATGTACATCAGCACATATGAAAAGTATCCTCAATTCAGACAAAGAACAAACAAAAAAAATCTAAGAAAAGTAAGAAAAGACCACTTCCTCCCCTCTCCCACAAATACCTGCTAGTCCACTGACCTCTGTTGTAAGTAAACATCTATTTCAATTACACCGAACATATGTTATACTAACTAATGGTGAAGATAAACTGTGCTCATAATTTAAAATCTTGACTAATATTTCTGGTAAAATTATAATACATAATTTTTAAAAATAAAATTTCAGATTTATTCTCGCATTTTAGAAGCTTATTCCATCAATCTCAAGTAAATATTAACTTTAATAGCCATCTGACAGTCAAACAAAATATATATTAGGTTCACTTTTGTAGTAAATATTACTATATTGAAGCAACAATACAAGGAAGTGGAAACCATGTGTAAATACAACTGATTTCAAAATCGGACTCCTATCATTTACTAGTTGATGACAACAGTAAAGCCCTAAAACTCTTAAGACATAGTTCCTTCATCTATAAAACAGGGCTATATCTATAAATCATTTTTTAAAATGTGAAGTGCCTAGTGAAGAGGCTTAATAAATATTAGTTCCAGGTCTTTATTTGATTCTTGGAACCATGGGAAGCTGCTTAAGATTTATGAAAAATAATGTGATGAGACTTGTGACTCACAAATATTTATGTCACAGCAGTGTATACATGTAGTAAAGGAAACTAGGGCAGTCCCATCCAATCCTATTAACTTTTTTTATTAAGTAAAATTTTTACAAATCTTAATCTGGCCAAAGTGAAAATTTGTACCTAGCATCAACTTTAACATTCTTTACCTGAACTGTGTAAAAGAACAAGTGAACACTTTATTTATGGATATTACAGAGAAGAAAACATAGTGTATTCTGGACAACAAAGTTATATATACAGTGACATAAAGGGAACTTAGTATGGAAAACAGCACAATGATTCCATACCTAACAATTAATTAATTGCAAAATGTTGAAAACACAAGCGAATACCAGATCTATTCCTTTTCATTAGAAAAGCAAAACCTGCAGATGATATACTTATCAAAAGAAGACTTATCTGGTGATTACTTTGGGGAATTTTTACAGTACAGTAAAAACACTACAGTTACATAATGAAATACAACTCTTTATTAAACAAACATCTATTCTGAAAACTAACAGTAATTCAAAGACGTTTTTAAAAGTAAAACCATCCCTTGTCTTCAAGTCATATATGCTTACCCAAATAATGTAATTCTGAATACTATTACTCATTAAGACTCACTTCTGCTCTCCAATAGCATAAACCCCAAAACACTGAGATATACTCTATATGTTAAGATAGAAAGGTAAAGCAGAAATGAAAATACTCTCTCATAAAATGTATTTTTAAAGTTTCAGAAACAAAAGGGTCTTAAATGAAGAATGGAGGCATTAAGTCATCACCCTTTCATTGGTCACTGAAAACTGGAAAGCTTTTTATTTGACAGAAATAAAAACTATAATGAGGTTAAAATTTAATACTAAGGCTTCAACACATCCTCATTCATTTGACACTGGCAATTTGAATCTTAAGTGTTCATGTTTAAATTAAAAATAAGGTAATTTCACATGACTTCTATGGTTTCCACAACAATTCACAGTAAAATGCCCATTAGATACAGGGAGGAACATCCTTATCCTTCTAACAAGGCTGTTAAGCAGACTACCTGCTGGTATTTTGAAATCAACTCCAGAGCTTATGTCGTGAGTCACCATATAGTGATTTTCAAACTGTGACAGAAAAATTCTTCCACCTAGATGTGGGAAGGGTGCTGGAAGAGTCTTTCCAGCTCTCACCAGAGGGGTGCCTTCCTTATCTGATTTATAGGTTTACTTAATTCAAGAGGCTTTGGTTTGAAAACAAAACCAAAAAAAGGTAGGGGAGTGGGTAGAAGAGTTTGAGAAACCACAAAAAAAAATTGTTGTCACCTTGCCCTCAAAAGCATTTGGCTATTTGTTTGAATGAGTATGGTATTATCACCTTAATGGACAAAGGATCTCATGAAGTTGGCTGTAACACGTTTTAAGGGAATTTCATTTCAAACACTGAGATAGTTCATATATATATACAAATTATCCATTGGCCCCTTACATCCAGATCAAAACTGTCCTCTTCAAGCAATTTTTTTTTTCAGTGCTAAGAACAAAAAAAAATTATGTTTTTTTCATGCTCCCATTAATAAACTAATGGCCAGTGTCTTCAATTATATGAAGGCTATTTGAGTTAATTCAAAAACTCCTTTCAGTCTTAATATCTATGTCAATCATGCACATCTTTTCTATTTTTGACATAAGCTTACTTTCATGCAACTTGCTCTTCTAGCATCATGTTTATTTTTACTGATGAAGAAACCAAGACAAAAGTAGCAATAACCTATTAGAAATTACAAGGTTAGAAGGAAAATCTCTTCATTTCCAATCTTTTACTTTTTTAAGCAATAGTGCTGCTTTTAATAGCTTGCAGTACAGTCTCTCATTCTGCCTTTAAGATTATCTTTAGGATAATCTTATAGAAATTATTGATATAGAATTCCTTATAGAAATTAAAATTGTGTCAAAATGAAACTATCTTCACAACTAAGTTTTCTAAGATATTTTACTAGACCATTGAAACACCGCATCCTCCTTTGCAAATCAAGAAAAAAAAGTTCTATGAGGAATCCAAAAAATTTTTTTAAAAATCTCAATAAATCAGAACAAACTAAAATACGTACCTTTTCACAAACTGATGCATTCATTAATAAAAGGTATGTATTTAAAAATATTTTACGCTTTTAAATTATTATACCATGTCAGGAAATTCCTAACGGTCCTATCTTTAAAATATATCCTTAACTTTTCAGTTTTTTCTACTTTTACTGCTCTCACCCATCAATATCTCTGGCCCAAGATTACTCCAGTCTTCTAAACAACTCCTCTGCTTCACTCCTGCTCCCTTTTCCCAGTCTATTCATATCAGAGCAGCCAGAGTGCTCCTTTTAAAACATAAATCAGAGCTTCCCACTCTTTTGTTTAAAACTCTCGAGTACTGCTAAAAATAAAAAGCAAGTCCTTTCAATGGCTTACTACAAGATCTTCTCCAACCCTCTCTTACCTCTCTGGCTTCCCCTAATACTATTCTACCCTTCTCATTCTGCTTCAATCACACTGGAGGAAGACAACATGCTAAGGCATGTTCTTGCCTTTGCACTAAACTTTTCACAATATCCCCAAAGACCCCACTGGTATCTCTTTACCCTCCTAACTTCCTATACACCTTATTATGTCATTAACTCTATCCCTCTCTGCATCCCACTCGTAATAAAAGAGTCACAAGGCACAAATCTTCATTTCACCAGTATATCAAAAGCCTACAATAGTGCCTCCCACATAATAGCTACTAATTCAATGCATAAATCCTAATTTAAACTCAAATACTTAGTCAAAAATGAAACCATGAGAACGAAAGCTAACTATAATCTATAATAATGTATTTAGCCAGCATAACAATCTAATTTTATGACATCTTAAAAAAATTTTTTTTCAAAAGTGAAGTTGAGTGCAACCCCAAATATAGTTAATTCAAAATTTTTGGCTGTTTATAGACTTTTGCAGAATCACAAAATTTATGATAAGAAATTACATTTCCAAGACCTAATTACACAGAAGGAACTTTGTAATTACATGCTCTATCTTCTTTAAATCAAATAAATATCCCTTATGTAAACAAATATTCAAAAGAAACAAGAACAAAGCCCAAAGATTATCATATATTCTACAACCTTAGGCAAACTTGTCGGAAACAGTTGAAGAATAAAATAATCAACTGCACACTAAAAGATGAGTAATTTGTTCAGCAGCAATAGAAAACAACAACAAAAAAAGATGAACAGAGTGTAATACTGATGCATTACTTTTCTGTTTTTTGTTTGTTTTGAGATAGGCCTCTTAATCTGTCATCTAGGCTGGAATGCAGTGGCATGATCATAGCTCACGGCAGCCCTGAACTCCTGCGCTCAGGTGATCCTCTCATCTCAGCCTCCTGTCTAGTTAGGACTATAGGTATGCACCACCACACCCAGCTAATATTTAAAAATTATTTTGTAGAGAGGGGTTCTCCTTATGTTCCCCAGGCTGGTCTCAAACTCCTGGGCTCAAGCAATCCTCTTCCATTAGCCTCCCAAGGTATGGGGATTACAGACGTAAGCCACCTCCCAGCCTGCCTTTTCTTAATGTTGCTATTTCTGGTAAATTTATCAATGCTGTGAAAAGTGAGAAGAAATCAAAAAGTCATTTTAACACACATAAAATAGCTAAGTAATTCAACAATGTAATACCTGTAGGAGAGGAACTCATATTCCATAATCTCTTTTTTTTTTTTAAATAGGGTCTCACTGTCAACCAGTCTGGAGTGCAGTGCAGTGGCAGGATCATAGCTTACTGCAGCCTCAAATGCCTGGGCTCAAATGATCCTCCTTTCTCAGCCTTCTAAGCAGCTGTGAATACAGATGTGCACCACCACACATAGGTAATTTTTAAATTTTTTTGTAGGGAGTCTCACTATGTTGTGGTCTCAAAGTCCTGAATTCAAAATAATACTTCACCTTTGAACCACAGTTTATACCACAAAACACACAATTTTTATGCTGAAATGCGCCCTAAAAAGTCATTATTCCTATGAATTAGTCTTGAAACATATAATCAGGCAAATGAAGAGAGAACCAACCTGTCAAAACTTTGAACAAATTATGTGGTGACTAAATAACCTAGAAGCATTGGGATTTTTGTTTTGGAATCATATCTCCAGCAACAGTGCCTGACACACAGCGAGTGCTCAGTAAATATTTGATGAATAAATGACTTAATCTCCAGACTAAGAATACTCAGCTTCCAAACCACTAAATAATCCTGAACACTTAACAACAATTACGTACTGCTTTGGGCCCATTACATCTAGTACAGCAAAATATACTAACATAAAAAGTCCAGTTTTTTCCCCTAAGACTATAATGTGATCATTAACACACATTATGGGTATATAAACAGTAAGCCTAAAGGTTTGTAGTACTTCGAGGGTCCAACTGGAAAGTACTCTGGGAGTTTGGCAAACCCACACAGCAAAGGTAATTCTGCTTTTACCTATTTTTATCTTCTGATATTTCAATTTGTTGGAAAAAAAAACTTCACTGCTGAAAATATGCAAAAAACCAATGACCAAAACTATTCCCAAACACATTAACTTCCACCCTATTATTTAATCTACACCCTACTCTGATAACATGTTATTTCCCTGAGGCCTTGGTGTGCAAGTCATTCTAAATTCTTTCATTTCAGTATGGAAAACAGAAGGACCAAAGGTCATCCCATGTTCATCAACCTAGGTAAACAACCGTAGTATTTATTTACTGTGCTTAGCTACTATCAGTTTAACTTTGTCAGGGATTTCCAATGTATGAAGGTACATATAGGACAGTCTACCAAGCCAGTAACTATGGCTTGGTAGTTCACCTCCCTTCCAGTGTCTGGGTCCTTTTCTCTCCACCTTGGAGAACTGAGAAGTGGGGAGAAGGGCATAATTTGACATGCAATATTACAATGCCATATAGTAGAGGAACCGTCATTTTCATTATACAAACAACTTTAGGTAAGGCTTAACAATTTTTAAAATGAGAGCACCTGATTGAAAAAGAATATCAACAAGAGGTATAAACTTTAAGGTAAGTATGCATTAAGAAAAAAAAACCAAAAAACTGAAAAGCACTTTCCACACTATATTATTAAAATGCATAATAATAAATAGTACCATAGCTGAGGAGATAAAGGCAATGTGTTATACCATGGTATTAATAAATGCAACAGGAATTCAAAGAAATGAAAGTGCAAGTTGAAACAACTCAGGGTTTGGAAAACTTTTTCTGTAAAGGGCCAGGCAGTAAATATTTTAGGCTTTGCATGTTGCACAGTGTCTGTCACACTACTCAACTCTGCTGTCATACTGCAAAAGCAGTCATAGACTATACTTAAATGAATGACCATGGTTATGTTATAGTAAACTTTACTTAGGAAAATCTGAATTTCATGTAATTTTCACATATCACAAAATATTATTCTTTTAATTTGCCCCCCAACCATTTCAAAATGCAGAAAGCCATTTTACAAAAATAGAGAGCAGGTAAGATTTGGCCCAGAAGCCATAGTTTGCAGATCCCTGAAACAGATGAATGGTTTCAATGATGAGGAAGGATTTGAGTAAGCCTTAAAAAACAGACGAGATTTGGATTGTAAAGTCGTCTCTCCAGGTGTACAATTAGGGTAGAATGGCTGAGCACGGTACCCATGTTGGAAAGAAATACTGTTTTGAACACATAAGTTATGACCCTAGGTCTCAAGGGAAAACAAGAGTTAGACCTTGTCATAAGCAATAGAGAAGCACTACAGATTAGTCTAGAAGAGGAATACAACACTGGGCACACAGCCCAAGAGTCAGAAAAATACTACAGGCTAAAAGCTCTCGAACTATCATAGAATTTAGAAGAGCAATCCAGCTGGCGTGGCGGCTCATGCCTGTAATCTCAACACTTTGGGAGGCCAAGGTGGGCAGATCACTTGAGGTCAGGAGGTCAAGACCAGGCCGACCAAGATGGTGAAACTCCATCTCTACTAAAAATACAAAAATTAGCCAGGTGTGATGGCATGTGCCTGTAATCTTAACTACTCAGGAGGCTGAGGCAGGAGAATAGCTTGAACCCAGGAGGCGGGGGTTACAGTGAGCTGAGCGCCACTGCACTCCAGCCTGGGTGACAGAGCAAGACCCCATCTCAAATAAATAAATAAATAAATGCGCGATGCAAGAGAAAGAGAGCTTGGGAACTGGCTACTAGACATAAGAAATAAAAGACAACACATTAAGCCAGTGTTTCTTAATGAAAAACTAATCAGTTTCAGCAATAGATGGTGGTTCATTTGACTTTCAGGTGTTATTTCCAAAGACAGATGAAACTTCGGTAATGAAACAAGGCAAGTTTAGGATTATTAGCACAAATTTCAGCATCATAAACTTTAGAAAATTACCTATGAGACCATTTGGTGTAATACTCTTATTTTCTAAACAAAATATATGAAGAATTAGATACTTGTTTAATACAGAAGAGTAGAAATCTGGATCTTAAATTCTCTAGATCAGGGGTCCCCAACCCCAGACTGGTACCCATCTGTGGCTTATTAGGAACTGGGCTGCACAGCAGGAGGTGAGGGGTGGCCTGGAAAGTGGGCATTACCACCTGAGCTCCACCTCCACAGCAGCAGTAGATTCTCAGAGGAGCAAGAACTGTAGATTGCTTGCTCCCTTTGTGAATCTAACTAATTAATGCCTGATGACCTGAAGTGGAACAGTTTCATCCCAAAACCACGCCCCCAATTCCATGAAAAAACTGTCTTCCACAAAACCAGTCCCTGGTACCAAAAAGGATCGCGGCTCTAGATTATAGTAATGTTAATTTTTTATTAGTTCTCTAAAAGAGGTATTACCGTGGCTCTCAAAAGGTAAGTATAAAAAGAAACAAACAATTTTGAATCAGTAAAAGAACATGATCAACAGAAAGAAAATAAACAAATTATGCCATATCAGAAGCCAAGGTAAGAGTTTTTCCAAGGCTGTTTGACAAGCCAAATACAGTAACTAGACAAATAGTTATGCCAATGTTACGTGTTTATTTCCACATCACCCCTTCTATCACTCTTGCATTGATACCTTCCCCAAATCTTTCACTCTGGCTCATAAGATACAAAACTGATGCTCTTTCATTTTTACCTTTTTTTTTTGAAACGGAGTCTCGCTCTGTCACCCGGGCTGGAGTGCAGGGGCGCAATCTCTGCTCACTGCAAGCTCCCCCTCCCGGGTTCACACCACATTCTACTGCCTCAGCCTCCCGAATAGCTGGGACTACACATTTTTATATTATATTTTCTTCCCATCTGCTAATCTGTCCTCTACGTAATCTGTGCTTTCAGTCCACACTGTCATTAACTTACCTAAATGTCTTTTTCCCCCTTCACTACCCCAATTGTGTGCTACTTCCAAGTAATACTTCCTTTAGCTAAATACCTTTCTACTAACCTTTAAATCAGTATGTAATCCAAGTAATACTTCCTTTAGCTAAATTCCTTTCTACTAACTTTTAAATCAGTATGTATTTCCCTGTATATACCTCAAATTCTTAAAGTGTCATGCTCGCTGTCTCTCCACAAAAGTTAAAAGATCTTTTAAGGGAGTAATATTTTATACTTTTTGTATCACTCAGTGCCTCGCTGCTCAATAAAATATTGGTCAGGGATAATAAAACAGGCTAAGGCTAATCTAACACTAGAAAAATGAATATCTATTTTTACCATTAACTCTTCATGATGAAAAGCTTGAGACTCTAAGCAAGTGACATACTAGTCAAATTTTAACCATGAAATTACAAGGTTATGCTCTTTTTCCCAAGTAATAATTCTACGAAGTAAAACATACATATATGACCAAGCATTAACAATCTGTTTCATTTCACCGCAAATCTAAGTATTGTAGACAGCTTCCAAAACACAGTAGGGGGAAAAAAAAGATTATCCTTTTTGGTTCTCTCTTACATCTAAACTCCTACTTGCAATTAAAACTCAAAATGTTTCTTCTTCTATGAAGGATTCCCAGAGGTCCTGAGAAAAACAGGCATTCTTTTTTCTTCACATCTTAATACTTTTAACTATTTACTCCTTTACACAGCTTGAGCTATTATACCTGTATCTAATTTATCTTGGTAATTCCAGGGTTGGCACATAGTAAGCGCTAAATAAAAGTAATCTGAACTAATGAATAACAAAACAGAGACTTTAAAAAAGTTAATGTAGATTTTTTTTTTTAGGGGCTTTTTCTTAAACTTTAAGTTCAGGGGCACACGTGCAGTTTGTTATAAAGGTAAACTCATGTCAAGGGGGTTTGTTGTTACCCAGGTATTAAGCCTAGTACCCATTAGCTATTTTTCTTATATTTAAATAATAAATATTTTTCTTATATTTAATTAAGTTAAATATTCTTATATTTAAATACAATACATTTAATACATAAAAACAAAAGCTGTCCTGGTTTGGGAGGGTGGGTTGTCATAGGAAGTCTCAAGGAATCTAGGAAAAAACCCACAGGAATCCAAGGAACAGAGCTTGAAAACCAATTAAAGTTCGTACTTAAAATTCTTAGCATTGAAGCGTTTTTCTTAATTTCTAATATGGTTTTTCCTACTTCAATAAAGTGATCGACAAAAGCCTGCACTTAAGAGCCTGATTACTCAAATTACTGAATGATGAATCACTTTATTGATGTTTCTTCACAGTTCTTTTAGAAATTAAATTCCCTTGGTGTACTTTAAATATATATTACAAGTATCTTTTAGAGACATAGACATCACTAAAACAGAACATTGTACAATGCTTCTTCAGCCAATTATATTACTGCACACCTTCTTGGTATGCAAAGAAAAAACTGCGGACCATACAACCCAAATAAATAGTTCTTAAAATAGTATCTATGGAAACTAGAGTTGTGACAAAACTTATTCTGTAGCTACCAAGAAAATCTCTATTATGCCATTTCATATTTAGGAAGTGATCACTAAAGGCCAACACTCATCTTACATCCTGCTAATGATGGAAAAGTTTAGTAAAGTCTTTATGAGACCTTTTTCTTCAATTAAAAAAGTGAGTTAGAAAACTTATTATAAGCTGTATCGCTACTTCAAATCCAAAAATGGAATGCAAATACAATATTCATTCCTTAAATAATCTTACCTTTCAAGGTCAAAATAACTCTCCAAAAAAATGTGCTAATACGCTTTTCAAACACAAGTAAGAAGGGAAGATGGTTTTCAAAACACTTAAGATAAGTATTTTGTGACATAATTAAGGTAATAATTTTGGAACACATTTAAAAAATTGCTAAGGTCGTTTAAATGGGGAGGGGCACTACAAAACTCATAAAGATAACAGAATTCTGCCACAATTCTTACATCAAAGGGTAACCCACTTCACTCCCCAGTACTCTTAATAATTAATGCACAGGGAATGGCAAAATAAGACATGTTGATCTGGGTTTAAAAACGTAGCCTACACAAGACAACCAAATCAATAGTTATTTAATCATCTGTACCGTCTGATTCTGCTTTAAGTCAATTAGATCAATAGTGCTATTTCTTGAAAGTTACAAGCATAGGTATGCGCAGCCTTTCACTCCAGTGTGTTTAGTCATAAATTGCTCCAGTATCTTTGCAAGTTTTTGGTGACACATACTTACCACTCTTTGTACTATAGATAAAGGTAATGGAGGTCAATTAGTATACAAAGGATAGATGAAAGCAAAAAATGAGAAAGGAATTTAAAATGAAAGCAAAATCTTACTCAGAAAACTGTCCAGTAGGTTACCTATACGGTTAGTATGGTTATCTACAAACACTGAATAAGAATACCGTTTTATGGTATTAAAGTACAAATAAACTGGAATTAACAGCAAAAGGTTTCATTAACATATTTTTAAACCAAACATTATTCCAAATGTCTAATCGTTGCATCTAGATGAAATTTTTGTTAGGAGAACCATTTTAAATGGAAATGTAGAGCAATCTCCCATGAAGTGAACCAGATCCTTCAGGCGGATAAACACCACCTAACATCTAACTGTTCTAACTGAATACTGGTTCTGGACTTAAGTGGAACTGACAAACTCGACCCCCCCATCCCACCCGCCACCTGTAGAAGGCAACATAAGTAAGTACTAGTAAATACAGCGAAGCATTTTGCTCTTTTAAACCTGAATATTTTTTTAAAAAAATTCAGTTTCCTACCTATCACAAAGGAAAAAGTAAATGATCGATGAGAATTTAAACATAAAACGTGAGCACAAACCCATCTATATGCCTATCTTGCTCTGTCTCAAAATATTTGAATTCCCATTTATTAAGCTATGGCCAAATCCGAATTTCTATCACATGGTAGAAGTATAAGCGTCTCCCCTACAACTTTCTCGGGATTTTACTAAATGTCCTAATAACAGTTTGCCCTTACTTCCGTGCACCTTTCAACCTCAGCTACCCCCGTGCCTTCAGCTCTCCTGCATTTCTAATAACGCTGGAGAGGGAGGGTGAGAGGGAGTATTTCTGTGTGGATAAGTGCGCGCGCGCTCCCGCGCGGCTCCCCACCCCCATCCCGATACTTTTCTTTAGTGGAAAGAGAAGAAGAATCTGGAGGTTATTCTAGCGAAAACTCAGTATCAAAGCCTCAACCCAGTCGCAGTCAGCCCATAGGACTCTGGGCTCTGGTTGCGCAGTACAACTTCTCAGATCTTACTCCAAGCTTCAAAGCGGATGGAAAATTGGTGAAGAGAACCCAGGGAGGAGTCGGGGAGATGAGGGAAAGTGAAAGGGCCGATCCCCCTACAAGGCGTTTAAGTTTGCAACCGAGACTGTTTCCGAGAATCTCCACCCGCCCCGTGTACCCCCTTCCAGGTGGAACTCGTTAACAGCAGCAACCCGGCCAACGGACACCGCCACCTCCCCTCCCGATGGACCACCCGAGACCCGAGCAAGTGAGGCGACGGGCGAGAGCGGACGCCTGGCGGGGCCGGCGATCCCCGGCCAGCACCAGGCCTCCGCCGACCCTGGCCCCGTCACCTGTGGAGAAAGCACCCCCTCCCCCGGCCTCTCTGCCCTTCACGCCGACCGTATCCCTAACGCTGCAGCTGCTGCCCGCCCGGCCTGCGAAAACCGAATGCAACGCCAGGCTCCCCTCGGCGGCCGCGGGGCCCCAGCCCCTTCAACTGGTTACAACCGGCAGCAGCGACCGAGCGGGGAAGCTAGCCGCAGGAGGGTCCCCGTCCGGGAGGGGGCAGGCAGGCTCGGAGGAGCGGGAGCCGCAAGGTCCTACCTAACAACGTCGGTCTCCTCCGTCTCCACCTCAACGGCAGCGGCCCCGGCGGTGGCGGCGGCAGCGACATTCCTGGGGAGCGCTCCCGCCGCCGCCGCCTCCTCCTCCACTCTCTGCTCGCCTCTCTTCCCCGGCGCGTTCACCGAGCGGCGCGTCCCTTCAGCCACCTCCCCCCGCCCTCCCCGACACACACGCCCCGAAACCCTGAGCCCCACGGCTCCCGCAGCCAGCTCACCCACCCTCCCTCCCTCCCTCCCGCCACCAGCCTTGGCCCCGTCCCTCCCCCCTTCCCCAGCGCCCGCCGCCGCGCCGGGCTCAGTAATGGCGGCCACTCGGGCTCCCTCGCGCTGACGGATTTCTCTCCCTCTCTCCCCGAACTTTACCTCAGCATCTCTCCCGGCGCGCGCAGCCACACACCAGACCGGGGGCGGAGCGGCGGCGCAGCCTGAACGGGACGCGCGCGCGCGCGCGCACCCGCGCTGCCGGCCCCACAATCCCCCGCCCCCGCCCCCTCACCTCGCGACGCCTCCCGCGCCGCGCGCCCGGCACGGCCCCGCCCCTGCCCTCGTCTCCCGGGAGCCTGGGAAGGCGCGAGCGATCCAGTCGGAGGGAGGGGGCGAGCGCGCGGGACCGCGTCCTCGCTCGCGTCCCCGCTCCCTCCTCCCCTCTGCTTCCCCCTCCTCTCCGCTCCCCCATTGGCTTCTGCCCCTCCCCCTTCTTCCTCCGCCTCTCCCACCATTGGTTCCCTCTCCTACTCCATTCCTTCTCACCTTTTCCCTTTTACCCATTGGCGTGAGTATTTTTCCTCAGCTTCCCTCTTTCTCCGTATTCCGTTCCTCCTCAGTCCCATCCTCCACGCTTTGGAAGCTGCTGCCTTGCTGCCCGGAGCGCCGTCGTCCCTGAACCTCCCCTGCTTTCTCCCTTTCCTTCTGTTCCGGTTTCTGGTCGTAACTCAGGAGCAAACCACCGTACTGCAAAGGAACCAGATATTGTGCTCGCGGTTTCAAACCGGGCATGGGCACCGAATGCTTCTCGATAAATCCCCTTACGGTCTCTGAGCATTAGAGAATGCAAGGGAGGAAAACATGCGCCGAAGCTGGTTCGCAGGAACATGCTCGCGTGTCTGCGCCTGTGTGCGCGGCCAGTTTTCTGGCTGAGGATCGCTTGCCAACTACAGACATCACTCGCCCAGGACCCGGTGCCACACTCACCCAGAAGACGAAACTCCACGGGAGCGAGAAAAGGAGTCCATTTCTCCGTCGGCACGACGCGGGGATGCAGGCCCCTGATTCAGTACGTTCTGTGGAAGTGGAGCCAGAAGCCAAGACTTGGGGCGGGTCTCAGGGTGGCCCAAAAGACCCTGTTCACGCCACTACCAGCCTAACTTTAGGAACTGTCGGCCACCTGGCTTTTATTTATTATACCGCCTTAAACATACTTTGAGACTCTAGAAATTTCACAAGTCTCGAGATAGAGCACACTGGGCTTTGGGTGTGTTTCTCATGAGGGCACTGGCGCTGAATGGTGCAGTGAGAAAGGACGGTCGAAACCACTGCCTTTGCTTTTACCATTGAAGAAACTGAGGTCCTGTGACTTTCCCGAGGTCATCGGAATCTGCCTTACACAGGAGACTTAAAATAGTTGCCAGCAGATAAAAGAATGAGCAAAACCACATCTACGCCAATTTGTTAAGTCTAAAAGAAAGTAATTGAGGGGGGATTCCTCTTTGGGGAAAGATTTATTTCCTGCATTGAAAATAGTTTGTTAGTAAACATATAAAAAGTATTTTAAATTCAAGTTATTCTTTATTTTTTACGTTACATAAGGTAATGAAGTTAGCCAAGGTTGCTTTTTAGTGTTATAATGATGCAGCTGCTGCCAACCAGAAGTACATTTACGGCCTGTCAGTAAAGAAAAAAAAACTGCCTGTTGGTAAAAATCTGTTAGAAAATATTTGTCAGTAAATCTGTCACAATATTCCAGCAGAAGTTCTGTTCGTTTTTCCGTCCTTCTGCCCCTCTTCATATTTCTCAAAGGTAAACTTAATAAAGGTAGAAGAGACATTTCTAATTTTTCTATATATCTCTTGCTCCCTAATTTCTAAAAGGCATGACTAAAATCCCTTATTCGAGCATCTGAATCCTCCCTACCAAGTAGGTTAAGAGTAGGTTAGGTAAGGTCTGTAGCTACTTCTTTCTTTCAGTTACAAATTGTAGGTGGGAAAGAAGGGTACGGAAAGAAACTTGCAATGAAAGTAAACAGAAAAAAGTAAAAAAGGAGAGAAGGGAATTTGGTGGGTGATCCAACCATCAAAATGTGGTATTAATGCCATAGGTATCTACACCATTTATATAAGTTGGAAAGTTAATGCACTCCAACGCATGTTTTTATCTTTGTACTAAAAGCCCTTAAGAATACCTGAAGTAAACATATAGAAAGTATTTTAAATTCAAGCTATTCTTTATTTCTTATGTTATGTAAGGTACTGAAGTTTGCCAAGGTTGCTTTTTTAGTGTTATAATGATGTAGTTCAAAGTCATAACCTGAATAAGATGTTAAGTACTATACAGTGTATACCCTAAAGATACTTTAAAAATTATGTCCTAAATCAGAAATTTTAATAACCATGGACATGTATCAACATAAACAAAAGCCAAATAAATCAGGGCTTCTAAAGAAAACATTAAAAAGGTGTAATGTTCAGTTATAGGTCATGATACTGGAGGCGGGGAAGACTTGAAATCTCGTTTATTTTCTTATAATGAAGACACCAGAAGACTTTAAAAAAAAAAAAAAAAAAGATCACGATTTCCAAACAATGATTTTCATAGTCGACATTATTTTCAGTTCTTTATCTTGATTTAGGGAGCCTGGAAATGTAGGACTTTGTTTCTTATCAATACTAATAGTCTAAAGGTGCTTACCAGTACAAATAAGTTATTGTATGTAATTTGCTCTTCTCAAAAAATAGAGTTTTCTATATCAATAAAAATCTGAAATGGGAATTGGGGGCCAGAATTCTGTAGCTAATAATGCTTATATATCTATAAATGAAAGGCATTAAGGAGCAGGAGGAAAAATATATAAGATGGCATCTTTAAAAATTGATCAGGAGCCAAGACTTCAGAGAAAAAGTTTTAAAACACCCACCCTCCCTACTCAAAAGGAGAATTTTTAAGAAAATAGGTAACTTATTTACACACATGCACGCGTGCACACAGAAATATGGGAGAGAAATGGAATAAATATTAACGAGCCCTCTCAAATCAACTACTCTTCTTATCTAGAATAAAAAAGTTAAGCCACTGTTCTGCTGTACCGGATGATTAAAATAACTGGACTCTTTGTTCCTCATTTACTTTGAAAAAATTAGAATAAGATTTGTCAGACATTTTAGGTTTTTAATTTAAATTTTCTTCATAAATCTCTAGTTCTTCATCATATCCTGATAAAGTATTAATATGCATGGTCTTTTTGAGATCAAAAGACATGACAGTCATAAAAAAAGTTATCATAATCCCAGCTTCTACCATTAGTGGTAATACTGCAGTATTCAAATGTTTCATATGATGTGGCTTCAAAAGAACTTACCCTATAGAGGCGGCTACACCCCCTGCTGGAAATCTTTGATCATAACAACTTTGGCTTCTGTAGTCTCAATCAAGAACATATGAAAAGCCAAATAAAGGGCCTTACCACTCATGACAGAATCGACCAATACTTTAGCCTGTCTCATACAAGACAGGCTTTTGGAGAACAACCTATCTCAGAATATCACCTTGATTACAGACAAAATACACAAAGAGGATGGAGAATAATGATGTAAATAACTAAATAGCCAAAACACTTTTAAGATATTTGCTTAATTTCCAACTGTATTTCCACTCTTTACCTTATCCCCATCTCCTGCCTAGACTTCTCTTTTTCTATCTCATACAATTAGGCCTACTTGGGGGGAGGAAAAAAAGGCAGGATAAGATGGGATGTTAATCCTTCAGGTAGTCTAATAATGGTGTATCAATCCCCAATAGCCATTTGCTGTGTTAAGGTGCTTAAGGGCTTTCCCCAAATTTGTTTTATGGCTACCAATGATATTTTCAACATGAAGAAAAGGTGCTAATTATGTCTTGGCTATTACTGTAGAAAATATTTTGACAAGAGTTAAGGTAATTGTGAGCATGGGACTGGAACAGGAGGAAAGTAGTGCATTGACCTTCTTGGCATTTTGTTCCACAGAGCCTTGTTCCGTTGATATTCCAGAACTGTATTTTCAGACTGAAATCCCAAAGATGGTATCAGAGTCTAGCTTCAAAATGTCATTCTCATGCAACTCTAGTCCTAGGACATAACTGAAATAGTGAAAGCAGCACACTATTTTTAAATAATTAGTATTTTGTAAAGATTATTTGTAATGCAGACTCCTTTTAAAGGAAAAACAATTCATTCAGATCCCACCAGCACAAATACTTTAATTAGACAAAAATCTTCAAGTTATTTCGTCTCACAAAAAGAGGTATTGTTGGGCCATCTGGACCCTCTATTGAGTTTTTATGAAAGATCACAGCTTGAATTTAATCAACCCCAATAAAGTTAACCCCATAAAGCTAAAAAAATAATTGCAAGGGTTGCTAACTGAAGGATTTGAATTCTCTCTTTGAGATTGTTACCACTGTCATTTGTAAATCATTACAATGGGAAACAGGAACTTGCATTGCTTGACTGTTTAACCTCATGAACATAATTTTTGTGAATTTCCCACTCTCTTTAGACCAAATTTAGATTGTGAGTCTCTCTACGTAGGAATAACAAAATGAATATTTGGCTCTATATAGTAACTAGAAGATGTTTAGTAGAATGTTTGATAATATAAAATGTTTGATAATATAAAATGAAACACTCTAGGTTTTATGGATTTCTGTGGATTTGTTGCTAACAGAAGGCTTTATATTTTGAAGTGCCAGCTGAGATAATCACTTTGGAAAATACAAATCATTTAAAGAAATCACTGAATTCACCTGTGAACGTTGAGTTAGATGTCCTTCTTCAAGTACAATAGACATATCTCCACATAACATCTCTCTAGTAGGTAAATGTGTGTTACTAACAACAAATAACTATGGGTCTGAAACACCTGGAAGCATTCTAAAGAACTGGTGCAGTATAGTTTCTGAAGCCAACAGTAAGGTGGCTAATCACTTCGCAATTAAGTCTCTATCAGTTTTCCCTATTATTTTAAACTACAGTAGATGGTAAATACTTATTTTGCCAATTCACACTTTGCATTTTCTTCAAAAAGGCAAAAATACAACTATTTTTCTAGTTCAATGAATACGTACATACTTCTAAATACAGAAGGTCCCTGACTTACGATGGTCCAACTTAAGATTTTTTGTCTTTATGATGGTACGAAAGCAATAGTGACGGCATTTGGTACGAACTGTACTTTAAGCACTCATACAACCATTTTTTTTTTCACTTTCAGAACAGTATTCAATACATTACATGAAATATTCAACAAATTTTATTATAAAATAGGCTTTGTGTTAGATGATTTTACCTGACTGTAGGCTAATGTAAGTGTTCTGACAATGTTTAAGTTAGGCTAGGCTAAGCTATGATGTTTGGTAGGTTAGGTGTATTAAATGCATTTTTGACTTTACAGTATTACAATTTATGATGTGTTTATTGGGAAGTAACCCCATCATAAGTTGAGGTGCATCTGTATTTCTGTATGTCTCAAATTACAATGTGATTCTTTTGATGAACACATAGCTTCTTTCATATACATCTGTTATACAGTGAGGAATAGGAATAGTCACCTTCTTTCTCCAACTAGGCTTCTTACTCCTCTTCAGCACAGCTCAGGACAGGCCTATATCACATACATCATTTGTTTCTGGTTCTAATTCTTATAGGAATAGACATTAAATAGCTGTTTTTTATGCTGTGCCACAAAATATTAGTTATTCTGATATTTTACAAACATGACAATAATGTAAAACTGATGTAGCAAAAGCTACGTAAACAGCTATATGTATCCTATAAATTAAATTCTTATAGAATTAAATTTAAAAGGAAGCAATTATTTAAAATGATATTTTAGAAGCATGTATTTATTGAGGTAGAAAAATAGCCATAATACTTTATGTGGAAAAAAATAGTACAAAGCAATAAAAGCTGTATGTTTTTGTTGTTGTTGTTGTTGTTGTTTTTGTTGTTTGAGATGGAGTCTCGCTCTGTCACCCAGGCTGGAGTGCAATAGCAAAATCTCGATCTCAACTCACTGCAAGCTCTGCCTCCTGGGTTCACGCCATTCTCCTGCCTTAGCCTCCCAAGTAGCTGGAACTACAGGCGCCCACCAACATGCCTGGCTAATTTTATATTTTTAGTAGAGATGGGTTTTCACCGTGTTAGCTAGGATGGTCTTCATCTCTTGACCTCGTAATCTGCCTGCCTCGGCCTCCCAAAGTGCTGGGATTACAGGCGTGAGCCACCGTTCCCGGCCTTAAAAGGTGTATGATTCTTATAAAAAGAAAATGTCTGAAAACAAGATGACAGTATTATTGACCAACATGTTAATAGAGATTTTAACTAGATGGTGAGATTATAGGTAATGTTTATTTTTTTCCCTGTCTGTGTTTTCTAATTTTCTACAATGAACATGGTATTCCTTGTACAATAAAAATTTGAATTACAGTGGGGTTGAAAGTTGAGAAAGACAAAGAGACACTGTGTAAGGCAGGATGAGGTAAATTGTCTTGAAGCAACTGGCTGCCTACCAGGTATGTCTCCATTTTCTCTTTTACCCTTCTCTTTTCCTCTCTTTTTTTAACCCCCTTTTACTCCTACTTTAGGTGTTTTTTCCTTCATCCTTTCCTTTTACTTTTTAATTATCTGTCTTCTTTTCCTTCTCTCTTAATTATCTCTTGGGCCTCTTACAGGCCACATTAGGTATTGTCTGGTTCTGTTTGCAGCACAATATCTGTAATATTGCCTGGCATGAAATGGTCTATGCAAACATCTACTTGCCGCCACTGGATTGTATTGACTTTAATGACCTTTTAAAAAATTCTTTCAAAGCAAAACATACTAAGCAAAGAACACACATTTTATTATCCTTTTGTTTTTAATTATGTAAATGTGCCAATTAGTGGCATTGCCTATATTGTAGGTGGTCTCACTGTAACTGTGTTGAAAAGTTTTCAGATATAGACAATAGGTAGTTTTCTCCAGTGCTGATAAAGCTGAGCTGATCTTTCCACCTGCTTTAGTCTTTCCTTTTTGGACCACAAGGTTTATAATAAAATGTGTCCCATTTGGATTTGTTGACACTTGAGTTACTTTTGAATTCCACCACATCAGTAACTAATGGTTGCTTTTCCAAGTTGGGGCATTTCTTTAGTAGAGCTCCTCCTCTATCTACTACATTCTCCTTAGTAGAGCACAGTCAATTACCAGCTTAAAGAAAAGGTAAAACTGTCTGACTACAGTGCAAAGGAATTATTACATACACAGTAGTCTGTAGTGGAAAGACCACTGAACTGGGGAATCAAGAAACCTGAATTTTATCTCAGGTTCTGAAACCTGAGATAGTGGTGGCTAGGTGGCTAATCACTTCACAGTTAAGTCTCTGTTAGTTTTCCCTATTATTTTAAGCTACAATAGATGGTAAATACTTGTTTTGCCAATTCACATTTCTGCATTTTCTTCAAATGCAAATACTGTGTGATCTTCAGAAGTCACTGAATCTCCCTGAGCTGGTTTCCTCATCCACAAAATGGTCCCTTTGAAGCTCTAATATTATTTAGTTTGAATTGATTTTGCCCAAAGACAAGGCTTCCCTTCTTCCTGGTTTACCCTAAATTTAACACCCACCTATATTCACTACCACACCTAGAACAAATCTGTTACCTTTTGCTCCACCTTTGGTTTTGTCTATGACCGTTACCCCATCCCCCTCCACAAAGATAATTTTTTATTGCTATACACATGAAGCCAAGTAAATTGATATTCATCCAAATCCCACACCTAAAGTCTATTTCATTAGATTTGGATCTCCGGATTTCCCACAACAAACCTGTCCCATTCATGTTATAAAGCCGGTGATTCTGGACCTTCCTTGCCAAAAGGTTGCCTTGTACTTTCTAAGCCCATGGTTCTTTAAATTTTCTAAATTTATTCATCACTTTGCCCCCTCACCCCGCCCCAACAGTACAATCCAGAGCATCCAACAATCCATCCTGGGCCCCCTATATAACTCTGTTTACTAATCTATTCAGGCCGTATCTTTTGTCCCTTAGGCTCGTTTATAGCTAGTCCCATTTTCATCCTCAACCTCAGGCAACCACTACTCTACTTTCTGTCTTGAGAAATTTGCCTATTCTGGATATTTTGTATAAATTGAATCATACAATATGTGATCTTAGGGATCCGGCTTATTTTACTTAGCATAATATGTTTGAGGTTCATAAATGTTTTAGGATGCTTCAGTGGTTCCTTCATTTTCATTGCTGAATAGTATTCCATTGCATGGATATACAGAATTTGTTTATCCATTCACCACTTAACTGATGTTTAGCTTGTTTCCACTTTTTGGCAATTATGGATAATGTTGCTCTGAGCAACCAAATATTTGTGTTCATGTGTTTTAATTTCTCTTGAGTAGATACTTACAGGTAGAATTGATGGATCCTATGTCAATTTATGTTTAACCTTATTAGAAAATGCCAAACATTTTTTCAAAATGGCTGTATCATTTTATATTACCACCAGCAATGTATAAGGGGTCTAGTTTCTCTATAATCTATAATATAATATGGCCAACACTTGTTGTTGTCTATCTTTTTTGTGATAGCCATTCTAGTGGATATGAAGTGGTATCTTATTGTAGTTTTATCTATCTATCTATCTATCTATCTATCTATCTATCTATCTATCTATCTATCTTAGAAACAGGGTCTCCCCCTGTTGCCCAGGCTGGAGTGCAGTGGCATGATCATAGCTCACTGCAGCCTCAAACTCCTGGGCTCAAGTGATTTTCCCACCTTGGCCTCCTGATTAGCTAGGACTACAGGCATGTGCTGCCACAACTGGCCAATTTAAAAATAGTTTTTTTGCAGAGACAGGGTCTCACTTATGTTGCCCAAACTGATCTCGACCTCTTGGCCTCAAGTGATCCTCCCACCTCAGCCTTTCAAAGTACCAGGACTACAGGTGTGAGCCACAGCGTCCAGCCTCTCATTGTAGTTTTAATTCATATCTCCCTATATGACAAATGATGTTTAGCATCTTTTTATGTGACTATTAGCCATTGGTATTTCTTTTTTGATAAGTTATCTATTCAAATCTTTTGCCCATTTTAAAATTGGGAAGTCAGTCTTATAATTGAGCTGAGCTTCCTTGAATTGCAAATTCTTTGACTGAATTTTTAAAACAAATCCTTAAAATTTTTTTTTTCTTAATGCAGTGATGACTTTTTTAAAAATTTAATTTATTTTATTTTTTGAGATGGAGTCTCCCTCTGTTGCCCAGGCTGGAGTCCAGTGGCGCGATCTCGGCTCACTGCAACCTCCATCTCCCAGGTTCAAGTGATTTTCCTGCCTCAGCCTCTGGAGTAGCTGGGACTACAGGTGCACACCACCACGCCCAACTAATTTTTGTATTTTTAGTAGAGATGGGGTTTCACCATGTTGGCCAGACTGGTCTGAAACTCTTGACCTCAGGTGATCTGCCCCACTCAGCCTCCAAAAGTGCTGGGATTACAGGCGTGAGCCACCGTTCCCGGCAGATGACTTTATTTTAATATGTTCCCTGTACCACTTCCCAAGAATCATTTTCTTGCATTAGCAGTACTTCTTTTCCCCAAATTGCAAAAAGTTATTAAAGATACAATGGCATTGAGTAGAATACTCTCTCTGAGGGCATTATTACAGTCATTCTACTTCACTAGTAATATGTGGTTGTTTAGACCTTCCCTTATTCTTCCTTCCTCAAACAGGATAGCTTCATGCCAGTTACCCTATTTGATTTTGTTGTAGAAGCAGTGCATTCATTCTATCAGAAAATCCAGGCGAAGAACTATTAAACAGTGAGCAATATGCTACCTGATCCACTTACAATTGGATTCTCCATCTCAATAACATGAGCCTTGAGCAGGATTTTTGGGACCTATCAATCAAAACTGAGTGACTACCCTTAACCTTCTTTTCCTTGATGCCTAATTCATTTTCAGTTAGTAAATGTCTCTGAAAGTGAGTTAACTCTTTTAAGCCAAGAGAATACAAATTTAGTAGTAGTTAAAAGTTATCTTTTCATTTGATACCTCAAAATAATGCCATGCCTTTTAATATTTTGTGGTGTGAGGCAACTTCTTGGCCCCAAAGAAATCATGTGCCACAGTGATTTAGGAATTAGAAAGAAAAGAGGCTACTGCAGTTTGGATACTCACTTCTGATTTACTGTGTGTACATCTGCAGTGTGGCCTGCAGGTTCATTTTATTGTGGCTAGCATCCCAAGTGCCATCCTAATTCTAATAAAAGAGCTCTGGTTTTGACAGTATTCTGTATGTTTGCTTTGTAATGGAACAGGCTGCTGACAATTCTTTGAATTTACCTGAGGGTAAAACTCTTCACCCTACCCCACTTCTCCACTAGTCGCCTCATCAGTTAACTCAGTGTAATCAACTGTCCCAATCCACCATTCCGATAAGCATTTTTATCTAAATCATCACAATAGATATCGGCAAAGGTACTTTTTGATCAGCTGCCATTATGTACACCTGCAGCTTAGTGAAAACTCTTGTCTGTCAAACTCTCCTAAAACTCAGAGAATACTCTGTAAGTTACTAAAAGGAAATGTCCTCATTTGAAAGTGGAGTCTTCCTACAAAGTAGAAACACTTTAGGAATACTGACAATCTAGAGCTCTAGGAATACTCCTCAGTCCCCAAGTCCTATTACGTTGATCCAGATCTTACTTAGTTTTAGTTTTTACTTTAATTTTGTTGAGAGCTCTTGTTTTAAAGTGGTATGTGTTAAGTATAAACTGGTAATAGGGTGATTTGTTTTAGTTTATTCTGCATTATTTTATATATGAGATCTACTTGTGGTTTTATATATTCTGGAAATTCCATACGGTCCCAAATTTATACAAATATTAAAAATAAATATGGCCTGGGCAACATGGCGAAACCCCATCTCTACAAAAATATATAAAAATTAGTCGGGAGTGGTGGTGCATGCCTGTACTCCCAGCTACTCAGGAGGCTGAGGTAAGAGGATAGCTTGAGCCAGGAGGTTGAGGCTACAGTGAGCTCAGATCACGTGGCTGCATTCCAGCCTGGGTTATGGGAGTGAGACCCTGTCTCAAAAAAAAAGAAAAGAAAAAAAAAAAGAAAAGAAAAGAAAAAAGGAAAGGAAAAAAAAAGGTTAAATAGCCTGGAAAGAAATATATCAAAATATTAACAGTGACTATCTCTGGGTAATTTTCTTTAAAATATATTCAGCTTATATATTTTCTTATATATTCATTTTACTTTCATATATATGTTCTTATACATCTTTATACTTTTTTAGAATTTAAAAAAGAGGGTGTTTTTTAATGCTGCATATGTTAATCATGTCTTCTCATTTAAAACATTCCTTAAACTTACAATGATTGATAGAATACAATCAACATGACTTTGGAATCCTAGGTAGACTTTCTCTTTAGAGTATTACTTGGAGACATTCTCTGATTCAACAACTATCAATTTGCACCCACTATGAGACAAAGACTATGCTCAAGCCAGATGCATAAAGATGAAAGGCATGATGCCTGCCTGCAACAAGCTCATTTTCATGTTCTAGGATTGGATCTTAACTGAGAAACTGGCCCATAGATTATATTTGTTACAGTATAATAGCTTCATCATTTACAATTTATCATTTTAAACATGACAAGCATGATAAAAAAGAGATGATAGATGATAGATAGATAGACAATAGAGTCTTGGAGAGTGACAAATTTGAATAGAAAATAATACTTTATCAAATTGACCAACTAACTTGCTCAAATTACTTATGTGATTAGTGTGTTTTCAAAACTCACATTCTGAATGTTAGAAGCACTTTGAATCAACTCTGTTGTTTTTCTTTTCTACTGTCAGATTTGTAGACTCATGGTTTTGTTTTTTGTAGTCGTTAAGGTTAGCGCCATGCCACCAAATGACATACAGGCCATTCTGAGACTGAGTGAAATATTGTTTTAACTGGCATGTAACTATTTTTATTTGGGTTTCTGTGGAATTTGAATGTCTGCAACTCATCCAAAATAAGAGCATTCCACAAATTCCATTTCCTAACAGCCATCCCTTCTTCATATACTGTTTCCATTTCTTTCAATGTAACTAAAATTTTTAGCAGGACATTCCAAGAAAAGTTATGAAGGGAGGTGTTTTAAGACAAGCAAAACACAGAATTCATCCACAAGTCCTCCTAGTGGTATTAACAGTACAGTAGTAGCAGCGGAATCAGTGGTGATAGTAGTATAGAAAATAAAAATCATAATATAGTCAAACACTTAAAACATCAAATTTTTAAATGACTTTAGGAAATTTCAGAATTAAAAATATCAACACTTGTATATGTGTTGGTTGATTTAATACAAGTAATAGTCATAATTCTTTAATAATATGTGCTATTTCTCAGTTTAAACAAAAACTCTTTTTCTGTGTTCCCCAATTTTTAGCCTAAAAATCTGTTTTTCTTTCATTTTCTGTGTGTGTGTGTGTGTGTGTGTGTCTGTGTGTGTGTGTGAGAGACAGAGTCTCACTCTGTCACCCAGGCTGGAGTGCAGCAATGTGAACTCGGCTCACTGCAACCTCCTCCTCCCAGATTCAAGCGATTCTCCTGCCTCAGTCTCCTGAGTAGCTGGCATTACAGGCACACACCACCACACCCAGCTAATTTTTGTATTTTTAGTAGAGATGGGGTTTCACCATGTTGGTCAGGCTGGTCTCGAACTCCTGACCTCAGGTGATCTGCCCATCTCAGCCTCCCAGATTGCTGGGATTACAGGTGTGAGCCACTGCACCCAACCTGTTTTTCTTTTAAGTGCAAAAATTTATCTGCACTCTAAACATTTTAAATGCAAAGAGAGGCCAGGTGCAGTGGCTCACACCTGTAATTCCAGCACTTTGGGAGGCCAAGGTGGGAGAATCTCTTGACCCCAGGAATTCAAGACCAGCCTGGGCAACATGGTGAAACCCTGTCTGTACAAAAAATTAAAAAATTAGTTGGGTTTGGTGGTGCACACCTGTAGTCCTAGCTACCTGGGAGGCTGAAGCAGGAGAATCACTTGAGCCCAGGGAGGTCGAGGCTGCAGTGAGCCATGATAGTGCCACTGCATTCCCACCTGGGTGACTGAGTGAGACTCTGTCTCAATTAATGCAAAGAGAAACTGAGGGACAGATTCTGCTATGGAGAGAAAGCCTTAAAGAAGACCTTGGCTTGGTGTGGTAGGTAATACCCATAATTCTGGCACTTTGGGAGACCAAAGTGGGACGATCGCTCGAGGCCTGAGTTTGAGACCAACCTGGGCAACAAAGTGAGACCCCTTCATCTCTATTTAAAAAATAAATAAAATTATCTAGGTGCTGTGGTGTATGCCTGTAGTCCCAGCTACTGAGGAGGCTGATAGGAGGATCTCTTGAGCCCACATGTTTCAAGGCTGCAGTGAGCTATGATTATACCACTGAGCTTCAGCCTGGGCAATAGAGTGAGACCTTGTTACTTAAAAAAAAAATTTTTAATTAAGAAAAAAGAAAACTCTGGCTATATTTCAATAAAACATTACTCCCGCGGCAACTTGTTTCCTGAGAAATTCCGCTAATGGCAGCTCCCCATACGGGAGTCAGTCTCTTCTGATGTGATAGTTAAACTCATGAAAATTAATGGTTATGAAGCACATACATCAAGGCGAGCATGGAACTCACAGAATATAATAGCAGAGGAGACACTGAGAACATTCTGATTGTGACTGTCTAGTTGGTTTGCTGAATGGTAATAAGCGTTTTATTCTGGTCCTCGTTTCATCTGGGAAAAAGCCTTGGCATGTTTTTTCCAATTCTGTCTTTGTACAGGCTCATGGCAGGATGTTTTGTTGTAGTGATATGCTGCTGCTCACTGTCTCTTCACTGAACACAATTTATTTTTATTATTTTTGAGACAGAGTCTTGCTCTGTTGCCCAGGCTGGAGTGCAGTGGCACAGTTTCAGCTCACTGCAGTCTGGACCTCCTGGGCTCAAGTGATTCTCCCATCTCAGCCTCCCAAATAGCTGGGACCACAGGTGCATACCACCACACCTAATTTTTAATTTTTTTGTAGAGATGAGGGTCTCACTATGTTGTCGAGGCTGGCCTTGAACTCCTGAGTTCAAGTGATCCTTGACCCTCGGTCTCCCAAGTGTTGAGATTACAGATGTGAGCCATCGCACCCAGACTTAAACACAATTTAATACAAATACTTCTGAGTACACTAAATTATGGGAAATATGCTCTGTAAGAACTGGAGTAACTTGAATTCTTTTGCTTGAGAAAAAGAAGACTATTTTTAAGAATATGACGGATGCTGTGATGAACAAAAGGAAATGAGCTTAGACTCCCATAAAGTTAAAAAGAAAAAAAGAATGTCCTGACAGTGCTAAGTGTAAAGATTAGACTCCACAGGGTTTTGTAGGCTTCTCTAGAGGTGTTTTAAAAAATCAGAGAAAGTCAGGTGTGCTGCTAGTAAGTCAGGATAAAAGACGGTATATGTTCCTATGGAGTTAAGTGAAAAATGCCATTAAAACCAAATGTTCAATGTATCTTAACATACCTATAAAACAAGAAGAAATTACCTTTCACTTGGTATAAGCTCATGGTAAATAGTGCTCTAGTGGCACATTGTACATACCGATATCAAAGTACTTGTCATATTATAACATTTCATTGGGTTCTCTGTCTGAGTCCTTGGTCTCAGATTAATCTTTGCAACAGTACTACAGGTCCTCTGTCCCCATAGTTAATAATAATAATGATAAATAATAATAATAATAAATGAAGGATTAAGTCATCATCCCATTCCATATTTGTAACTTTTTTTAAAACCTACACCTGCTCAGGTAACAACATATTTGTAACATTTTGAATCATCCAAAGTTTAATAAATAGGCAGAAGAAGGGATGCTGTGCCATGGCTACCAAACCTTTCATATTCACTTCAAGAAATTTCAGTAGTTTCCATGTGCTATTTTGTGTTTTGACAAAATATGGGACAAATACAAAATGACAAAAAAAACTCACAAATTTCTTATCATTTTAAAATGAGCAGATTTTGTTCATTCTAGTGACATTTAGGTACATTTGAAAAATAGTGCCTGTGGGACACTGTATGTGAAGTCTCCAGACAATGCTCGGCAGGCATATATAAGAATTCCTAGCAAAAGTCTCAGGGATCTGGATCAACAGGTTCAAAATAACACCCAGAGCTGAGGAGACCTGGATCTGCAGTAACTCCCTGAACACATACAAACATATCTTCTCTCTGAATCTTAATTTTCGCATCCATAAAATAAGGAGGTTGAACGGACTGGCTGCTCTTTCAGAATCCTTTGAGCTCTAAAATTTCTTTGATTATATCAAGCCCTTTATTTAGCAACCACACACAGTAAATTTAAATGTCATATGTGGATGTAAATGTCAATATGTGGCAATATTAATGTTTTTCATGCTAGGGAAATTGCTATCAATATTCCTATACATTTATGTTTAGTGAACCCATTATAAATATTAAGCATGACTATTCTTTTTTTTGTTGCTTTGTTTTGTTTTGTGTTTTTGAGATGGAGTCTGCTCTGTCTCCCAGGCTGGAGTCCAGTGACACGATCGCAGGTCACTGCAATCTCTGCCTCCAGGGTTCAGGAGATTCTCCTGCCTCAGTCTCCCGAATAGGTGGGATGACAGGCATGCACCAACATGCCCTACTAATTTTTGTATTTTTAGTAGAGATGAGGTTTCACCATGTTGGCCAGGCTTGTCTTGAACTCCTGACCTCAAGTGATCTGTCTGCTTTGGCCTCTGAAAGTGCTGGGATTACAGGCATGAGCCACCTCGCATGGCCAAGCATGACTATTCTTAATGCTTTATCTTTTATATTTCATTTAGGCAATGTCTTAGTCTATTTGGGCTAATATAACAAAAACACTACTAACTGGATAATTACTAACAGATTATTCTTTACAATTCTAGAGACTGGGAATCCAAGATCAGGATGCCAGCAGATTTGGTGCCTGATAAGGGCTCATTCCTCATAGATAGCACCTTCTCACTATGTCCTTACATGGCAGAAGGGGCAAACAAGCTCCCTTGGGCCTCTTTTATAAAGGGATTAATCCCATTCAGGAGGATTTCACCCTCATGAACTAGTCACCTCCAAAAGGACCCACTGCTTAATTCTACATATGAATTTTGAGGGGACACAAACATCAGACCATAACAGTCAGTACATCTTAAAATTAGGTTTCAACATTTTTATCATTATATTTTATATGGAAACATTGAAGTCTATCCAAAAGATCACACAGGAAGTCAGTGACAGAAACCAGAACAGTGCTCTCATTAGGAAGTAATTTCTGCAAAGAACGCTAAAATAATCTGTTTATGCTCTCTTCATAGTAATAAATTATTGAAATAATAATTGGTGATTTTCTTCTGTAAAATTAACACTTTCATAATTACTGATTACTATTAACACAGTATTTTTCTAGTTTATGCTATTTGATTATAATTGATTAAAATATAGTAACTGCTATATCGAAGTTTGTCTGTTTTTTAAACACTGAAGTTGAATTATACCTTAAAATATTGATTTAATATTATTATTACTTATGTAAATAGCATCTGCAAGAAAATTTTGAGAGTAAATGAGTTTATAAAATTCTAATAAGTACTTTCTCAGTAAATCTCAATGAATTATTACACTTTTTAATTTAAAAATATCAAGTCGCATTTAATGCTAATGTTTATAGAGCTATTTGATATGTTTACTTTCCTTCAGTAATACAATTCCAGAGCTATCATTAGCATTTATTTTATCCTTTTGACCACGTTTTTCCTAAAGTGTATTTATATACAAAACCAACATGACTTTATACACAAACACACATATTTAATATCTAAATGCCATGCACAGATTTCTCCTTTTTCTTGATCATTTTGTACTCTCAATGGATATTCAGACAACCATAGGAATACATTTACTGTATCATTGTAAAACCTAATTACAGGAAAACATGTTTGTCTTAAAATACTGGGAGTCTAGAAACGAAGAGATTTCTACTCAGAAATTTGGGATAGACAGTGTTTTAAAAGCACCTGAGCACTCACTGTACCAGGAAGAAGAGTAGCTTTCAATTTGGAGCAATGGAACTACTGTCCAGAATAAACCAGTACCAGTTTAACAAGGGCTTAGTGTGTTTATATTTCACCCAGGTATAAAACATTGCATTACGAAGCTAAGAAGTCATGTCAAGCTAAGATAAGCATGATAAAGGTCCAGGGGTTTAGCTGGCCATGGCAAGGAGAAAAATAGAGCCTCAGAAATGAGGAACTTAAACCTAGAACAATTCTGCAAAGCCAGGGAGTATGGCATTGAGACATCTGTCATCTCAGCCTGCCCTTCTTTTTACCTTGTCTCATTTCTGAATGAAGTAGAAAGACTGGACCACATTGTAGGCCCTATAAGGGGTCAGCCCCCTTCAGAGTCACCCTGCTGTGTGGAGATAGATGCTTTTATGGAAACTGACTCTTCAAACCAGAGGAGCAAGTTTTGCATACTGATTAAGCACTTGCAGATTTAAGGCTGCTGAGCAGTCTCTTCAAGAAGCTTTCCCAGGATTGCTTGGCGGAATCAGCAGAGGAGGATTTTCTTCAAAAATATACTGAGTAGGGAATGGTTGAAATACAAACTGGAAAGTGCTGCATGAGATAATTAGGGTCAGAAGCAACTCATTAGAAGCTCACAAGGGTATAAACAGGCATTGATTGGCCACTGCACGATGAAGAGGACGCCAAACAGGATTCTAGACATAGACACAAATAAAACTTCTCAACTCTTTAGTTGAGAAACACTACTATAGTTTTAAAGACTAAAAGAAAGAAAGTTCAGAAATTAACTTCAGCTTTATATAATCACACAGGAAGTAATTAAATGAAACAAGACAACTTGTTTGTTCAGAAATTAATTTCTATGCTAATCTTGAATCCCCAATTTTTGCTAATCCTGTTTTACTTTCATCACTTTTACAAAAAGCACACACACTTAATCGTGTTTTCCAAATGTCACTGTTCAGCAGTTTTCACAACATACTTAGTTCTGATACAGATCTTATCATTCTTATAATCATCCTAACAAATAAAAAGGGCAATCAAACCTAAACGTGATTGCACACAAATTTTGAAATGCTTCTTGGTACAGGTGCCCCAGAAAATTTTTATACATCTGTTTGGCCCAGTCCAATTGATCAGAGGACCCTGCAATAAGCCTCTGGAATCACTTCTATGGGCTGAGGGGGAATCCAGCAAATTACCAAACGATGGATGGACAATTGCTGTCATGATGCCTTTTGGTCCATCAGCAATCACTAGATCATGCAGAAGTCATTTTCCAAAGTAACGGTTATTCCCCTCTACACAAAGTCTTAAAAAGGTATAAATAAAATGACTATAGCTTTAATATGGATTCACACAGGGACTTCTAAACCATCCTTCTTCCTCTAGTTTGAAATACACATATGACATCTAAGAAAGAACTGTTTGTCCAATTAATTTACTCAGTCAGTTGTTCATTCATCCATCCATGTAACCAATATTTACTGAGTGTTGGATATTGTGCTTGGTGCTGAAGATATTAAGATAGAGACAAATCCCCTATCCTCATTGTTCAATGTGAGAGGCAAACAGGAGAACATCAAACTGTGGTGTTAATCATGCTAGAACACTTTTCACTGGGCGTGAAGCTGCACTGAGGAAGGCCTCCCTGAGGAGATGAAGATTAGCCAGAGTCTGAAGGAGGAGAAAGAGCCATCACAGTGAACAGAGTAGGGAAGGGCCAAGGGACAGGCACTCATCCAGAGGGTATAGGGTGGGGGCAGTTTTTAGTTTTGATTTAATTTCATTCTGTTCTCATTATCTATCCTTTTTTAATGAAAAAAAAGGTAAAAGAAAGAAACTTAGTAGGAAGCATTTGGAAAGATGAACTGTGATTGCACTGAACTTCAGCTCATGGTTTTACTGCTTCAGACCAGGGAAAGGAGTCAGTAGTCTCCAAAGACCCCTCTTCCACTTAAAAATTTTCTAATTTCTGAAGCTGTAGCACAGGCCTAATGATAAAAGTGATAAAGAAGATTAACTTGCATTTGTGACTATAGCAAACAGGTTAGGTAGGAGAGGGTGCAGAGATAATACAGGAGGAAGTCTAGGAAGCATGGTCAAATGGCCCACAGTTAAGTCATCTTCCAATATTTTTCCAAAATTCTATGGCCCTGGTTTCCCAATCCCCTTCGAACATTAGTTATAACTTTCCATGTGAGAGGTTGCAATACATCCCCATTCTTAGAAAACTCCATGCCATTTAAAAACACAATTCAAAACATGACCCCTATAGTTGTAGCCTGAATGTCTCATTTTTTCAACATTTTAAACTCCAGACTTCTTAGATGTCTCTCTTTATCCATTAGAAATGAAATAATGGAAGCATTTTTTTTAAACCCCAAGCTGGGCACAGTGGCTCACCCCTGAAATTCCAGCACTTTGGGAGGCCAAGGCAGGCAGATTGCTTAAGCTCGGGAGTTCGAGACCAGCCTTGCCAACATGGTGAAACCCCATCTCTAATAAAATACAAAAAATTAGCTGGGTAATCCCAGTTACTCAGGAGGCTGAGGCAGGAGGATCACTTGAACCTGGGAGGTGGAGGTTGTAGTGAACTGAGATTGCGCCATTGCACTGGAGCCTGCAACAGAGCAAGATTCCGTCTCAAAAACAAAAACCAAACAAACAAACAAACAAAAAACAGAAAATATACATTAAATTTAGCAGCAATCATGTCATGGGGCTTCAATAGAACTAGATTGCAATTGTCTAATCTACTGGAAAGTACTTTATTCCATTTTTGCCTGCCCCTTCAAATCCATTCCATAGGATAATTTTTTAAGGGACTACTTCATTTGAATAGTTAAATTATCCTTGGATGTGGCAGAAGATAGAACAAATATAAAACTGAAACTGAATTCAGCATTAAAACAAATCATTATGATAAAAACCCAAATAATAAGACATCATTAAAACTTTCTGATTAAATTAACAGAAGTGGCAATTCCTTTGTCTTCCTTCTTTATGAAGCCAAAGCTTCTTTATGACCACATCTGAATGTATTTGAGGGATCAGTTAAACCAGGGTAGAATTCCAACCTCCTATTAAACAGGGAAGAATAACAAAACAAAGAGCTATTATTACTAAGTGTTGCAATAGACAGTTCAAAGTGGCACTCAAAAAACTGGTATGTCCTTTAACCATTTATGTAAGTATATGTATATGAACATATATCTATAAATTTAATATATGGGAAAAGGTTTGGATGGATGCACACTTGCAGAGGAAAGTGGATACAGTGCAAGGAAAAGGGGTAAGGAGATGGCAAAGAGGAATTTGTAACTTAGGCTTTTACACTTTTAAGTTTTTATGATTAAAGCTTGTTTAAAATTAAAAAACATAAAACAAAAACAACCAAGGCTGGGAGTCATGATTGCACCACTGCACTCCAGCTTCAGCAATAGAGCAAGACCCTATCTCAAGAAAAGAAAAGAAAGAAAGAAAGAAAGAAAGAAAGAAAGAAAGAAAGAAAGAAGGAAAGAAGGAAAGAAGGAAAGAAGGAAAGAAGGAAAGAAGGAAAGAAGGAAAGAAGGAAGGAAGGAAGCAAAAAAGGAAAGAAGAAAGAAAGAAAACATACCAAACCAGTATGCATCAATTATTAATCAAGAGAAAAGAACAACAACATTAGCGGATATGGTGGCTTGTGCCTGTAGTCCCAGCTACTCTGGAGACTGAGATAGGAGGATCACTTGAGCCTATGAGGTAGAGGCTGCAGTGAGGTGTGACTGTGCCACTGAACTCCAGCTTGGGTGACAGAGTGAGACCCTGTCTCAAAAAAAAAAAAAAAAGAAAAAAGAAAAAATTCAGGCTGGGTGCAGTGGCTCACGCCTGTAATCCCAGCACTTTGGGAGGCCAAGGCAGGTGGATCACCTGAGGTCAAGAGTTCAAGACCAGCCCGGCCAACATGGTGAAATCCCGTCTCTAATAAAAATACAAAAATTAGCCAGGCGTGATGGCAGGCATCTTTCGCCTATAGTCCCAGCTACTCGGGAGGCTAAAGGAGGAGAATCACTTGAACTTGGGAGGCAGAGTTTGCAGTGGGCTGAGATCATGCCACTGCACTCCAGTCTGGGTGACAGAGCGAGACTCCATCTCAAAAAAAAAAAAAAAAAAAAAGTCAATAGCCAACTGATAAACGGAAATGGATGAATAGAGTCTAGTTTAGACTCAATAACACATCAGGGTATAGGCCAGAGCTCTGCCCTAAAATCTGTTCAAAAAAACCCAAACTGGCCCCAGCACTTTGGGAGGCCAAGGTGGAAGGATCGCTTGAGGCCAAGAGTTCAACACCAGCCTGGACAACATTGTATGACATTCACTCTATTAATAATAATAATAATGATGATAACAACAACAAAACAAAACAGAACAACAGTAACAAAAAGCCTAAAATAAAGAGAGTTAGGGTCCATAGCATACATTAGGACAGGGGTACTAGAAGTCTATTGGAAAAGGTTGAAAACTATCTTGGTAGCAGCTTCTTGTTCTTTTCTTGCTATCAGATAAGGTACTTGCAAACACTGAGTTAGGTAACCCAAAGGCATAACATCTCTGCTTTGGTATGCACTGTAACTTTATACTATACAGATTGTATCATTTTGTACTATGTGTCAAGTATGTCACTGAAAAGTCATAAAAGACATGCATTTTACCTATGATAAATCACCTTGACTAGGTCACAGAAGAAGTAGATTGCATACTGCAGAGTTTTCTAAGTGCCATGTAAAAGCTCTGAAATTTAGTGACACTTTTCACATTTTGCTGACATAAATGACACCTACCATCAAAATCATGGCCCCATCTCACATTTGTCACATTTTTGACAAGCAATTTTCATTCAATAATGCTTGTTCATGTATACTTGCATAAAACAAAAGGAGACATATAACAGTTTTTTTCATTCATAATTGTAAAGGAGTATTCAACTATATATTGTATAATGCTGGTCGTTTCTTAGAATTATTGGACGTATTATGATAATACATAAATAACTAAACTATAATAACGTATTATGTAGGGATTTTTGTTCCATGGTACCCAGTTGTACCTAGTACTTAATTCCCTCATTTCCTCCCTTTTTTCTTTTTTTTTCCCTCCTGTATTAGTCTGTTTTAACTCTGCTGGTAAAGACATACCTGAGACTGGGAAGAAAAAGAAAGAGGTTTAATGGAGAATTTGTAGTTCCACATGGCTGGAGAGGCCTCACAATGATGATGGAAGGCAAGGAGGAGTGAGTCACATCTTACACGGATGGCAGCAGGCAGAGGGAGAGAATGTCCAAAGAAACTCCTGTAAAACCATCAGATCTCATGGGGCTCACTCGCTATCATGAGAACAGCATAGGAAAGACCCGCCCCCATCATTCAATCACCTCCCACCTGGTTCCTCCCACAACACATGGGAATTGTGGGAGTTACAATTCAACATGAGATTTGGGTGGGGACACAGCCAAACCATATCACATCCTATCCTTTCTTCCTGCCTTCCTGCTTTCCAGAAATATGTATTAAATACCCATTATGCATCAAGTAGTATGCTGGGTACTGGGAACCCAAAGATAAATATGACATAATCCCTGCCTTGGATGAGTTTACATTGCAGTGGGTAGCCACATATGTTAACAGGTGAATCTGAATAAAACATGGTGTCATAAACAAAATCTTGATGAGAAAGAGAATAATATTAATCTGGCATGCCACACACCATGTTAGTTTTTTTATTATTAATAGCACCATTCACTCTGAACCTAAGATGTTTTATGTACATTATTCACTTAACCTTCACACTTAACTTCCATACCTTCACGTAAGTATTTTTACCTTCTTTTTGCAAAAGAGGAACTTGAATTGCAAAAATATTAAATTGTGTTAACAAAATTTCAAAGCATCTAAGAAATAATCAGCAGCACTATTAGGATGGTAAACTATAAACTTGGCTGGCTGGATTAATTGGCTTGTCAACACTTGCTCCTGAACTAGAACACATTGTCAAAACTCACTTTTGGACAGACAGAAAGAGGCTGCTATAGTTCATTACAAGGAAATACAGTATTTGTTTTAATCATTTAATTTTGTACTTCAAGTATAAGAAGACAATAGTATCATTTTATTAACAATTAATTAAGAAGAGAAATGTATTGATAATTGGGTAACTACATTTTCCTGAAAACAAAAGCACTGACACTCTATATGGAAAATAGAGGATGCTAGAAATGCTGTTGAATGATGATATAGTTTGGGTATTTGTCCTCTCCAAATCTCATGTTGTAATGTGATTCCCAATGTTGGAGGTGGGACCGAGTGGGAGGTGTCTGGGTCATGGGGGAGGATCCCTTCTGAATGGCATAGTGCTCTCACTGCTGTAATAAGTGAGTTCTTGTTCTATTAGTTAATGTAAGATCTGATTGTTAAAGATTCTGAGACCTCCCTCTTCCCTCTCTCTTGCTCCGTTTATCACTGTATGACATGCTAGCTTTCCTTGCCTTCCATCATGAGTAAAAGCTTCCTGAAGCCTCGCCAGAAGCTGAGCAGATGCTAGTGCCATGCTTCCTGTACAGGCTGCAGAACCATGAGCCAAAGAAACTTTTCTTCATAAATTATGCAGTCTCAGGTATTCCTTTATAGCAATGCAAAACAGACTAACACAAATGGCTTATCTGATCTCCATTTTACCAACATTTTTTAATTTCACAGTTTATATGCATCCTTATAATGGGAGATACTTTTTCTTCTTTTTGGGGAGCAGTATTGGTATAGTTTCTATAGCCAAGAAGTATCCAGATGCCTTAAGGCCCTGTAATTTTTTGCATATTATATCTTCTAAGCTTTTTTGGGAGCTGGGGCTGGCATTTTATAGCTGGTAAAAGTGAAGAGCTAAGAGTATTAACTCAAAGGTGAAAGAAAGGACAGTTAATGAACCTTCCTCCTAACTATAATATAGTTTAACATTTTCTCTTCTTTTTAAATATAGATGAAAGGTACTTTGTCTGCTTCCTTCTTTCCTTACAACAAACATATATTAAACACCTATTGTGTTCTGGGCTTTGTGCTAGATACTATGTGTACGAAGATGAAGTAGCTCAGAGTCTAACAAAGATAGGCCTACAAAGAGATTATTGTATGATAGTAGAGGTACTGTTCAGCAGTAACCACAGTTACCATGTTCTAGACACTGTACTATGTGCTTTACGTGGGTTATTTTATTTAATACATAAAACAACTCTGTTCAGGTAGATACTAATATCGTCTCCATCTTACGAATGAGGATAATAAAGCCAACAGAGGTTAGGTACTTGCCCAAGATCACACATCCAGAGAGTGGCATTGCTAACTGTGTTTGTATTTTAATTACTATAGGATGCTACTGTAATAGCAATATAAACAAATAGCTGTAGGAGCCAGAAAGGGCTAAAGGGGACTTGGCTTCCAGGCAGTCCAGAGATGCTTTACGGAGGAGACCACATTTGACCTCTACTTTGAAAGAATAGAGGATATTCACTGGGTGGAGAAGAGTGGAAGAGCATTCCAGGCTGTCAAAAAAAGATATGCTAAGGCACAGAGGTGTTGAAGAAACAGTTCAGGATCTGTAAGAAATCAATAGACCAAAAGCTGGATGTGGAAGATTTGCATGCTTCAACAAGGAGCTTGGCCTTTATCTAAGCTGCAAAAAACTAAGCAAGTAGAATACAAAGTGTGTGTGTGTGTGTGTGTGTGTGTGCGCGCGCGCGCTGAACAATGAAAACACATGAACATAGGGAAAGGAACAACACACACTGGGGCCTGTCGGTGTGGTGGGGGAGGTACAGCATCAGAACAAACAGCTAATGTATGCCGGGCTTAATACATAGGTGATGGGTTGATAGGTGCAGCAAACCACCATGGCACGCGTTTACCTATGTAACAAACCTGCATGTCCTGCACATACATGTATCCTGGAATTTAAAATTAAATTAAATTATTTTTTTAAAGTGTGTGTGTGTATATATAATTGTGTGTGTGTGAGTGTGTGCACATGTGTAAATAATGGTTACAGCAATGTAGAATGCTGGCTAGCATACAAGGTTTACCCATATGCTATCTGAGATTCTAGTTCTGGGGACTAGAACTAGATGCTGAGAGGGCAAATAAAACTAGGTAATAAGGGAAGTTTTGTTTATGTTCACACCTTATCATGCCATGTTATTGTGTTAAGCATTTATACATGTATTATTTCAGTTGATCCTCACAACAACCCCAAGAAGTTATTTCTTTCTCTATTTTGCAGAGGAGAAATCTGATTGTTAAGAAGGTGATCTATGGTCATATATGTGATCACTAGCTGAGCTGAAATCTAAACCATCCAAGTCTGTCTTCCTCCAAAGTCCATGGCCTTTCCACAGAGAACATGTTCAAGGACACTATGATTTAATGGTTCCATTCATTCCAGTTTGCCTTCACTGAATTTAAATAAATTGCCTTCAAGAGCCAAAGTATTAAAGCAGCAAACGGACATGATAAAATAAGGGTCACAAAACAGATCTATAAAATGCAGGACTAGTTAAAGCTCCTTTTAAAAATATGCTTTATATTTCACCTTTGTTGGCATATTGTTATCCTCCTAAAAGGGAAATTTCTACAGATGAATATGTCATTTGCATTAGTTGTTTTGGAAACTTCTCAGAAAACTATGATTTGAATAAAAGGATGTGGTATTAGGGCAAAAATTACACTTAGCTTTACATAGCACCCAACTCCCAAAATCAAAGTTATTACCAAAATGATTTTGAATAGGTTTTGTGCATTTATCTGCATATGTATGTACACACAGACAAAAGCATTTGTATGTGCACATACACACAGTGTCTGTTTAGGGAAACCATACTAGCCTGCTGCCCTTAAGACCTGTTTGCAAGAACATATTCCTGTGACTGAATGTCCTTGATACCACAATATATTAAGTTTCACACTGCTGTGACAAAGTGCCATTACACTTCTATTATCATTCATTAAGCTTCACAAATGGATTGGGGAAGATAATCCACATGGTGTAAGTGCCATGTAACTGTTAGTTGCTCCTGTTGCTATTTTTGTTACTCACCATCACTACCGTTATCATTATTTTTCAAATAGACTGACATTAATACTACCAGGGGTAGGCCCTAACACCTTGTTTGGAGGGTGTAGCCATAGCAGGAAACTCATATGCCTTTTCCCAAAGAAGTATCTTCTTTTATCTGAAAAGGGCATTTTCTTCAGATAATCAGATTGGCTCAATCAAGCCAATTATCATTCCATGATTTGATTTCCCTCTTTCAATTTTTCCCCTCTTCTTCCTTTCTTTCAATGAGCATCTTTTAACCCTGATGTTTACTTCATCTATTTATTCAATAAATATTTACTGGGTACTTACTCCAGGCCAGACCCAGTTCCAAATGCAGTGAATAAAGCAGACAAAAAGACCTGCCCTCAGGAAGATGCTATCTATTGCATTGGTCATGCCACACATCAGATTGTCAGTCAACCTGAGGGCACATGTCAGACATTCTTCCAGGACCCAGGATTGGCAACAGGTGAAGAGTGGGGAGGAGAAAAGATCAGGTCTCTAGACAGCCCCCAGTCCCTACCTGCACCCTCCTGGCACACCAGGATGCCAGAGGGGAAAAAAAATTTCCCTTCTTGTCATGTTCACCTTTGTGTGATCCCCTGGGTTGTTACTGCCGCTGGAGTCTCCCAACTCTTGCAGTTGCGGGTGTGGCTCTTACTTTCCAACCAGCAGATGCCTAATACCAAGTACCTAGGATACAAAGCTTTACCTGAGGAAAAATCTGAAGATTTGAAGGAACTGAGGGCATTTTACATGAAAATCAGGACTTCTGGCTGCAGGCCCTGTGCTGGCACCTTCTTATTAGGTTATAGCCCATGCTGCAGTCTAGGAATCCATCCACACACAACCCACGTCTGCTGAGCGAGAAGCCCACGTCAGCAATGCCTGGAGGGCACTACCAGGGAGACTGAATTTGACCTACTTCATACTCAGATTCCATCTCTGTAGGATCTTAATGAGCTTTGTTCAACCAAATCTTCTCAGTTCCCCTAAAACTTAAGGAAGGAAACAAGATTCAAAATGATCCATTTAGTATATCATTTTCTCATGCAATGTTGATTAAAGGATATAATGAAAGGATATTTCATTATAAGAGCCAGAGTGGAAACTGTCTAAAAAAACAGGTAAATTAAACTCTTAGAAAATACAAAAATGTAATTTTGGCCAGTGATTCAGCCTCGTCACTTCAAATCAAGTCTTTTACTAAGAGTAATAACATATGAAGAACATGGATGTTTTGAGTTGCATTTCTTATTTTCTCTTTCCTCCTTCTGGTGGAGGTGACTAATGAACAATGAAATGGCCAAGAGGTAGGCAGGAAGCCACAGAGGTGAGGAGGAGGAGCCAAAGATAGGAATAATCCACAAATAGTTGCCAGGTCTGAAACAATGAAGAATTCAGTGTATTTCCACTTTACAAGGTAAGGGAAGAGGAAAATAATAGTTATATTAGCTTAGGTAATGACAGTAATTAGTAGTTGCATGCTTTTAATAGGCCAGGCACAGTGCCTGCACAATATTTTATTTCTATGATCTCCCAGCAGTTCTGCAAGGGTGGCATTATAGTTATTTCAAAGAAGAAAAATTGAAGACTTAGAGTGTTCAGTAAGTAAGTTGCCCAGGCCCACATAGCAAAGTTAGCCTGGATTGGAACCCAGATTCAATGCCCTTCACTTTCACCATAGGTCTCCTCTGTACCAGTCCTTAGAATCTAGTGCAAAACAGTACAAATTCTCCAAATGGGAAAATGTTAACACATCAGTTTAAAACATATTAAATAACATTCTAGAGGAATATATAGGATATCATTGGCCTATGGAATGTAAACCTTAGTGTACATAAAAGTTATCTAGAGAGCTTGTTTAAATGGCATATTCCTCGGTCCCACTCATGGAGATTGAGATTCAATCTGTCTGGGACTCCAGGAAGTCTAGGAATCTACATTTTCAAAAGGCATCCATGTGATTAACAGAGGTGATCCTCAGATCATACTTTGACCTTACCCCGAATTGTGAATTCTCAATGTAATATTCCTTTGCCTCAACCAGTTCATTCTAACGTATATGAAGCTTTGTCAATGAGATAGTCTAGTGTAGCTGAGGAAAAAAAAAAAAAAAAAAAACACTGGCAGAAAGAAGACTAGGGTTATAGGTAAAACTCTGTTGCTAACAAGTTAGGAAAACTCAAATAATTTCTTTGAATTTGGTGGGCATTTGTTTCCTCACATGTAAAATGAAGTGTTTCACACACCTATGATTTTATTTGGCTGAAGTAAGCCAAATTTTTAAATAACAATCTATAGAGCCTAAACATCTCAATGGTGACATGTAGGAAGCAAAGTCTACTTTATTTATAAATTTGTAATATCAACAAAGTGCTTCCAAATATCATGGGTTTGGGAGAAGGAAATGGGAATCCAAAGATGGAAGCAGATATAACTTAAATTATATCATTAAGGCAATTCTGTTGTTTGCTTAGCAATGGATTTCCTCAATCTGGTAGTTGCACCTGTAACTAAGAAAGTTTCAAGTATATGGTATTTCAAATCTTAAAACTCAAGTCTTTATTCATCTTAAGAAACAAAAAACAAAATCCTACATGAAATAAAAAAATTTTAAAAGGCAAAAAATCAAGTTTTTGCATAATCATTCATTCTAATTTTCAACAGTCTCTTGAAGTTCAAAGCTATTTTGAGCTTGTTTTTAAAAAACTAAAGTACCCCTTCATTTATATTAATACACCACTAGATGCTAAAAGCACAGGTTAAGAATTTTTTATTTATATCTTAGACAAAAATACTCACAGTATGGCATATTGGGTGGTTAGTGTTCATGGAGACAAACTTAATGAAATGAGTCCCACAAATGAAGTCACAAGTTATAAAGGAGAAGGAAGGCCATTGATGCAAAAAATATATAGTTCTAAATCAATGAGGAAAACCACAAAGTGAACTTGGTGCACCTTCAGAAAATTGTGTATATATTTACCTCCCTTGAAATATTCCTCTTTGCTCTGTGACGTATTAACACCTTCCCAGGAGCCACTAATTTGCTTCTTCAAACACACTAATTTGGCAGCAGAATTTGGTTGCAGAAAGAGACAATAAAAAGATGTAATATTACATAGGAAATCTGAATCACTAGAAACAACAGAAACAATTCACTCAATTATGAACTAAGTTAAGATGCACTACTTACAGCAATGTTGAGAAAAACATTAATTTCACATTTAGATAGTGTGTAATATTTCCTCCAACATTTTGCAGTATAATTTAACAGCTCTTATTTAAAAAGGAACTTTTCAACTCAATCAATGCCAGTTTTATCTCCAAAGCTTTCAATTATACCACATTCCCAAAAGCATTCTATTAAGTAAACTCAGTGCATTCATAATCTTACATAGCCTGTACAGCATACTAGAGTCATTTAGGGAAGTGTACTGAGATTATTTTGCATGTATCACAGGGATAAATATACTTTTTCTATGTATTTTCTAGCTATTTCTTTAGCAAGATCTTGGAGAGTTCATAAATTGACTTTGACTTCTTCAGTTTATGATTTTGCAGCATCCAAGAAAGATAAAATGTTTTCTGCTGCAGCTAAGGAGGATAATATTGCTACAGTCTATTTACTTGTAAAGTAAGCTCAGAAGTTAAAATGAAAACATTACTGTTTTAGGGCAAAAATTCTAAGAAAAACAATTTTTAAAATAAGTATACTAATCTTTAATAACATCCATGAATTCTATGCCTTAAAAAACCAAAGGAACTGGGTGTTTTTCTGACTTAAAAAAAAATTTCAGCCAATAACCTCTAATTCACATACAACCTAAAATATGAAACATCAGAATCAAACCACTGACAAGCCATCAAAGGCCAGTGAGGCACCGGGCTCTGTAGATGCTTAAGCACCTTCCTCCTTCACATTTTTCTGCATCTTCTAAAGTGAGAAAACAATTCTGTGAGCCTGAAAGGGGCTTGTGGAACTGCAGAGTTCTCTTTACCAAGACAAATTAGATAAGTATGTCCCCAGTGGACCAAGGACTTCTATAATTATGACTTTCAGAAATCACTGCAATGCAACTTGGCCTGCAAAATTTGCATTTAATTACCTAATTTCTTAGAGACTCTGGCCCACTTAAACAATTTTGGATATAATTATGGTCTAAGGATATTCTATAATGTTGAGGGAAACACAGAGATAGGCCTCTGTTGGTAATGTGTCTATTTTGTAAATTGGTAGACGAAGCAATTCTGAAGAATAATTCTGAATAATTCTGGTGTCTGAAAGTCCAGAAGAAAGAAGAAGGACTATCAAAGTAGATAAAATGTATTAATTATAATGGCAGCTAAAATTTCTCAAATTTTTGACATGAATGATCTTGGTTAATCCTAATGGCAATCCTTTGAGCTAAGGATAAGTATATATTCTGTTTTACAGAGAAGTAAACTGAGGCTAAAAGAAGTGAAGCAGCTTGTCTAAGGATTCACATCTGGTAATAGCAGAATCAGCTTTTTTTTTTTTTTTTTTTTTTTTTTTTTTTAAGACAAGGTCCTGCTCTGCCACCCAGGCTGAAATGCAGAGGCATGATTTTGGCTCACTGCAGCCTCAACTCTCTGGGTTCAAGTGAACCTCCTGCCTTAGTCGCCCAAGTAGCTGGGACTACAGGCGCTTGCCACTGCACCCAGCTAATTTTTATTTTTATTTTGTAGAGACAGGGATCTCCCTATGTTACCCAGGCTGGTCTCGAACTCCTGAGCTCAGCGATGCTCCCTTCTTAGCCTCCCAAAGTGCTGGGATTATAGGCATGAGCCACCACACCCAGCCCAGAATCAGAATTTAACCCAGGCATCTGGGTTCCAGATTTGACATGTTTAAAAAGTATGATATACTTACTACCTTCGAGAAGTGAAGAATAGAAAGGAAATTCCTCTTCTGTTTCCGTAAGTCCAACTCTACAACAGTTAGCTTATCTCTGCCTATGCATCATTAGTTGCCAAGGTAATGAGACAATCTCCAAGGTAAGCATCATAAAATGTTCAAATGAGATTTAAATAAGGAACTTATATTTTTAGTTTATGCTACATTGTGCTTTACTAAAGGCAATTTATTTCATTCAGTACTTCAGAAGCCATTCTATTAAGTTTGGAATGTGAAATTATCATTGAAGGCTTACTTGCCCTATTCAATCTGTTACTCTTTTTGATAGATATTTCTCTAGCACTGAGGTTCTAGAATTCTGGGGCATGGAATTACAGCCTCTGTGAACACATTTCAAGGTGTAAATCTCCTTGCAAAGGGTTGGGGAAGACAGGGCAACTCTCTACCTAAAATTTGGGGGAACTGGCCATAAGACAAATAGAATTCTCATTCATATGACTCTGACTGGGAAAATCTCACTGCCTCAAGGTGCTTCGAATAAACTTGCCAACTCTGACTAGGGAGCTTGGGATATCCCAGCAGCACTTCTTCAGCAGTGGGACCCTTGCAGTCCACCCCTCACCTTTAAGGACCTGTGTTTCTCAGCCTGAGAAGAGATGCTAAGGAATCCCAGGAACCCTGTGCAATTCCTAACATCTTAGGGGCACAGTTAAACAGTGCACACTAGTTTCTTCCCCAGTCTTTCTATTCTGAATTTTGGGGTTCTGTGTTATCTGCAATCATGCAGATCTCAAGCTTCAAAAAGTGACAATGACCAATTTCTCTTATGATCCATTCATTTAAAGCTGTGGTCAAAACAGACAAAGAAATTACTGAAAAAGGCTAGAAAGCTTAAGAATGTTTCAGAAATTATGTAATATATTAAATTGCCTAAAAGTGCATGTGTCTTTTCAAAAGATAGCATCCTTGTTTGTAATCACATTCTTATTTTCTAGACACAAGTTCAGCCTATATTTCATGAAACATTTTTATTATTTCCTTATCTGGCAATGGTTTTCTTGAACCTGTGGTCAGATTAGAAGGTTGGACAGATGGTACCTTGAATTTAAATACAATGTTTGCTCTGCCTAAGAAGAGTATTGACTATAAAAGTCACAGGCTTCGGACCATTTCCTGTGGGATTTTTCCACTATCCTTCCAATTAGTCAAAATGATGTTTCTCTAAACATGATCATTTATTTTTCTCTGGAGGGTTGCCTTCCATCCCATTCAAGAAAGATGATCCTGGAAAATAAAGGAAGCTTTCTACTCTCCGTGCCCCGGTCCCGTGCAATATTTATGATTAATTGCAGTCCCTATGAACGAATGACGAAAGAAAAAAGCATTCAGTTTCCTTGTTCTCCTCACATAAAAAAGCATTTGTTGCAATTTGGGTCCCAGCCAACTTTCATTGTTTAGGCAATAATTAGTCAAATTATAGCAATCACTAACAATCATAACAGAAATCATATAATTGTAATTTAGACCAATGACCTTGGACTTATGAAAATAGGATGTGGGGTATTTAATTGCATAATGTTCCACTACAACTCTATACCTATAAACTCTAGGTTTTTATATTTGCTGATTAATTTACAATACCCTGAACCTAAACATTTCTGAAAGTGACCAAACAATGTAAGTTCCACAAAAGATCCAAATAGCATACTGTTGCAAACAAACTGAGCCATATTAGAAGTAAAATAAGGCTCTCATATAAATAATGACTTCAGATATTTCATAAATGTGAATTGATTTGCAGCAAACACTTAAATTGAACTGTTTCAGAAAATTGGGTCTAGTTTAAATTATTGAATGATTATGGCAAATCAACATATTTTCTAATCAGAGAAATGCTGAATCTGTTCAATACCTATCTCAGTAGAGTTCACCTTAAAAAACAGAATGGATTACACAGACAAAAACAAACCTCAAGTTGGATACCTCCCATCAACAAAACGATGAATAAAAGACTCTTCCAGCACAGTAGGCAAATTTCTCCTTTAATAAGTAGCCAGGAAAAAAGCAATATTTCAATGTTTGCTTTCCTTCCTCTAAGGAAGAAGGTTTCACTATGACTTATTTTACTTCCTTTTGATTCTGTCCTATTTTCTTGGCTCTCACAGACAGCTCCAGTAGCAACACGACAATACCACTTTGCACTTGCCGAAAGCGCCTTTTCTCTAAAACTCTCAGCTGTGGTCTATGCGAGGAGAGTATAAAACAGGGGAAATGATGCAAACATTGAAGTTCATCCTCTCGTACAAACATTTTGAGAAACACAGAATCATCTTAACCCAAGGCTGGGAATGAGGGACACCCTCCAAAAACAAAACAAACAAAAAATTTTTTCCCAGAGTTCATGCTTAGTATCCTTGAGGCCTCTGGCAAGATTTATCATTATCTCAAGCTCTGGCTCAGATATAAAATAAAGCAATGTCCATTTCCTTATGAGGATGTGAAGAGTAAGTAGATTGCCTTTTCTAAAGTAAAAGTTGGGGGTAAAAAAAAATTAGATTGCTGGAATTCTAAAAATAAGCCTTAAGTGGGTACTACCTAGAGAGAATCAATCTTGAATGCGTGTTTCTGGAGTAGGGAAAACTCATATATCTATATAAAAAGAAAAGAAAAGAAAAGATTTACTTGTCCAGGGAAGAAACACCTCACAACAAAAAATGTTTCAACATAAAAGTTTTCAAAAGATTGTTAATGCTGTCTCTCCATATGTGTGTGTGTGTGTGAGTGTGTGTGTATACACACACATCTATATCTTTCTATACAGTATTTCTTGATGGAAGAAAGAAAACTTTCTTTACAAATATCAGAGCTATCTGATGTATATTTAAGGTTATTACTTAAGGTTATCATCATAAGACAGAGATTTTGGACTCACCAGACATCTGATGAGTGAGTGCCTGGATTTCAAAGATTGGTGCTCACCCCCTTGCTCTTAGCATTTATAATGACCTTCAAAACTCACAGCAGTTTCCTCTTCACAGTTTGTCAAAGATACAAATAATTTATTTCAGAGTTTATCAGCTAATTAGAAGAGTTGGTGTGTGGGGGTTGAAAATTTCTCATCCCAGTTTTTGAATTTAACGAACCTGAACCACTCCCCTATTATAAGAAAACACAGGGAAGAAATAAATCTACTGGCATAATCAGAAAGAGCTTTTCTTACAACTATGAATTTCTTTTAGATTAAAAAAATATGACTTTTCAAAAAGAGATGACAAATCAGTATATATAGTACCATTCTATTTTTGGTTTGAAAAAATACACATTATACAAGTCAAATACAGCAACATATAGAAGGATAATATATGATGGCTAAGTGGGATTTATCCTGGGAATGCAAGCCTGGTTTAACACTGAAAAGTTAATTAATATAATTTGCCACATCAACAGACTAAAGAAGAAACATCACATGATCATCTCAATATTCATTCAAAAGCATTTGAGAAAATCCTACATTCATTCATGATACTCTCAGCAAACTAGAAAACAAACAGAAATTACTTAACCTTTATTGATTAATAAAAGGTGTTTACAGAAAACCCTATGGCTAACATCATATTGAATGGTGAAAGACTAAACGCTTTCCCCCCAAGAACAGAAACCAGATAAAGACTCTTACCACTTCTATTCAACATTATACTGAAGGTCCTAGCCAATTCAATAAGGTAAGAAAAAAAAATAAATGCATATAGATTTGAAATAATACAATTTTCTCTGAAGATAAATGAATACATCTAAAGATGTTCAATGACATTAGTTATTGGGGGAAATGCAATTAAAACCACCATATTATATTCCTTCATATCTATTATAATTGTTTTTTAAAAAATGATCATACTGAGTGCTGGTCAGGGTGTGGAACAACTGAAACTCTATACTTGCTGGTGGGATATAAATGGTACAGCTACTCTGAAAAACAGTTAGACATTTTCTTATAAAATTAAACATGTACTTAACATATGATCCAGCAATCATATTCCTATTACTCAAGAGAAATGAAAACTTATTTCCACACAAAACCTTTACTTGATTGTTGTTGTGGCTTTATTCATAATTGCTAAAAACTGGAGACAATGCAAACGTTCTTCAACTGGCAAATGGAAACAAGCTGTGGAAAATGTATACAATGAAATATTACTCAGCAATAAAAAGAAGTGGACTACTCATATGTGCAATAACATGGATGGATCTCAAATGCTTTATGCTAAGTGAAATAAGCCAGACTCAAAGGCCTACATCCTGTATAATTCCACTTCTGGGATGTTATAGGAACGGAAAATAGATTGGTCACCAGGGCGCTGAAAGTAGGAATAAGAGCAGGGCTTGACTACAAGGGAAGCAAAAGGAATATTTTAAGGGTGATAGAACTGTTCTGTATCTTGATTGTGCTGATACTTGCACGACAGCATATATGTGTTTATCTAAACTCATAGAATGGTACCCCAAAAGTGTGAATTTTACTGTAAGTAAATACAATAAACTTCAAAAGTGAATTAGCACACACAGATACAAACATAAAAGGATATATGCCAAAAAATCTAATGGTGATTATCTCTTAGAGATGGTATTATTCATGATTTTAATTTTCTTCCTTGTCCTTTTCTGGAATGTTAAAATGATTCCCAATCAATAGGTATTATTTCTGTTTCTATGGGGAAAATAAAGTTGCGTTCCTTTCATATATTGAATGTGAGCCTCCAGACCTAGTGAAGATGCCAACTGCCTCTTGGAGACTCTTGGATACCAATTTCCCTCCCCTTTTTCCCTCCTGTCCTATATCCTTTATAATGGTTTCAACATATCAATCCGTCAGTTCAAGAAGCTGTAATTGTTGCCAAATGCCTTTTCATGCAACCCCCAATTTCTTTGCTGCCATTTGAGTCTATTTCTGACATAGTAATAAGATTAGGCAAAGATTTATTGAGCCCTTATATGTGCTAGGCACTGTTAGGTGTTCTCCATGCAATATCTTATGCATCTCTAACACAGCAACTTTAAATGTTGTACTTTTTCTGTCCTCAATTTATAGATGCTCATGGTCACAAGCTAATAGAGACAGAAGCTGGATAATTTCAGAGTCTAAATTCTCAACCACTGTAGTGAAGTGAGGTGGTTAAGGACCACAGCATCTGGAGGAAAGCTGCCTGGATTCTAAAGCTTGGCTCCCTTTAGTCGTGGGGTCTTGGGGAAATTACTTCACTTCTCTGAGTCTGTTTCCTGAGAGTAAAATAAGGATAATAGTAGTAACTACTTCATCAGTTGGTTAGAAGGATTAAATTATATTATACATGTGAAGTGCCTAGTACAAAATAAGTATTGTCATTAATCCCACACCCCAGCCCCAAGTACGCTTTTTTCTTTGGGTGTAGCAAGAACCTTCAGCTTCCATCAAGGTGACTTTTTAACTGTTCAGTAACAGCACCAGGCTCTTCTTGCCTCAGGATCACTGGTGTATTATCCCCTCAGTCCAGAACATCCTCCCTTCTCTTTTTCACCTTCTGTCTTACCCTAGCTTGCAAGGCTCAGTTCAAGTTCTCCTCCATCCAAAACAACATTGCTTCATATGCTTCTTCCTAAGTGGTCACAAATAGTTTCATTGGCATTAATTTTGTCTTTGATTAAAATGGTCATCCAATAAAGTAGTTAGTAGCCTCATGTAGTTATTTAAACTTAAATTGATTAAAATGAAATGAAATTAAAAATGTGCTTTCTTGCTGGGTGCGGTGGCTCATTCCAGTACTTTGGGAGGCCGAGGCAGGCAGATCACCTAAGGTCAGCCTGGCCAACATAGTGAAACCCCGGCTCTACCAAAAATACAAAAATTAGCCAGGCATGGGGTGGGCACCTGTAATTCTAGCTACTCAGGAGGCTGAGGCAGGGGAATTGTTTGAATTTGGGAGGCAGAGGTTGCAGTGAGCCGAGATGGCACCACTACACTCCAGCCTAGGCGACAGAGCAAGACTCCATCTCAAAACAAACAAACAAACTAAACCACTTTCTCAGTTACGCTAGCCACAGTTCAAGTGCTCCCACGGCTAGTGTCAGCTATATTGGATAGCATCACTATTGAGCATTTCCTTCGCTATAGAAAGTTCTATTGAGTGCTTGTCTAAAATGTAAACAAGGGCAAGAACTATAGCTAAAGCTCTGGAAACCCAGCAGTGCACAACCCAGTGATTACACAGGAAGAACTTCGTTGAGTACTTGTGTTTTGTATTATTGATTCACCAAGGGGTTTCACATTTGATGGAAAACCTAATGTGGCATGATCTTTTGACCTAGGCTACAAGTTACTGATTGATTAAATCATTGACCCAATTTTAACTTTGGTCTTGGAGGACCAAATTTCCAAAAAGGCAAGCCCATCTTTCCTTTTTAGGATAACGCAATAATTATTCTGTCAACGACCCCTTCAGTTAGGAGCTGAAGTCCTCTATGACACACACAATTCATACAGAATTTTAGATGTGAAGCTACACATGTTGAATAATCTTTTGCAAAACCCAATCTAAAATAATTCTCTTAAAGTGAAAAGATTTCCATGTGGTTGGCAAATACTGCCCTGATAACTTGCAGCATTTCAATAAAATATATTCGCCTTATTTTAGAGGTGAAGAATCAAGGTCAAGTGATTTATCCAAGGTCACATTTCAGTGCTACTTCTGGATCCAGTTCCCTCTGACACCTGAGCCCCTAGCTTCTCTCTTTGCCGAATCCCAGAGCTCTAAATCACTCCCATACCCTTAGTGCATTTTACGCCCACTAATGATACCACTTATTCTGAGTGTCTACAATTGTAAGCTCTCTGCAAAAGCAGCAAAAGCAGAGGCTGCTGCATTCCCCGCCACCCACCCCATCATGTAAACATATTGGCTGTATCCCAGCTGAGTCACTGCCACAGAGTAAAGGACTCACACACACACACACACACACACACACACACACACAAATCAGACCAAGCTTAAAGCACTCCACTAAAGCTGCTGCAGATAAGTAGGTCATTAAAAAATAAAACAAAATTAGCAAAACAGCATTTTCCCCCCATCATATGCTAAGAGGTTTCACCAAATGATCATACACACATACACACAAAAAAAATCCATACACCAGATAGGAGGGTGAAGTAAGAAAGTGGCTTCAGGGATACGTTGATTGAGATACTCAAGCAAGATGAATTGCTTTTTGATAATTAGATTTGAGGAAATCTTTTTTTTCCTTCTGTGATTCCATTGTTGCATGTATTACAAAAAGACAACATTCTAAGAGGTCTTTCTCCATGTGCGTCACATGGTCTTTCTCCATGTGCATCATCTCTTTGTGCTTATATCCAAGACATTATGATAAGAATTTGCATAAAATTTTTCTTAAGCTTATTTGCCAAATATTTTCAATGTTAAATAGTTCAGTTTTTCAACCAAACTAGAATTAAGACTGGAAGAAGAAAATTATTCCAGGTACGTCATTATTTACATTCCAAAAGAATAAAAGAGGGATAGATGTGAGTTTCAACAAATGAAATTAGCAATATGAACCTGATTTAATATTTTAAGTATTCCCTGATAGCTTCTGGAATCATGGCATAAATAATGGCCCCAATTATTAAAACTGAGAAATCTAATAAGGCACAAGATCAAAGTGCACACACACTGGGCTAACTTCACACTCATTCAGTCACAATTACTAAAAAATGCTTTCAGTTGGGCTTGCACTTTGAATTAGAAGGGATTTCTTAACTGACAGCAAATTTACAGTCTTTCCTTATTGCAGCAAATTTGCTTGACTTTTGGTCTTTATGCTGACATTTTGACAAACTAGTACTCCAGTTCCAATGACAAATAGCATGATAACAATCTACGGCAAACGTGCAAATTTTAAAAAAGAGGCAAATAGCTGGATAACACAGAACTCTCCAGCATCAGAAACAGTAATCAACAGTACCAACAAAAACTTACTGGCAGCCTCTTTGCTTTCGTCCCTTTTGAAATCCTCCTGACCACCCCCATCCCCTGGGAGGTATGTTGGATCTTTTCATTAAAGAGATTGGAATAGGGCGGGGGGAAGAAATCGATTCAGAGGATGTAGACTGTGATGAAGAGATAGAGAGAAATAGACACAGAGACAAGGGGGAGAGATAGAGAAGCAGAGAGAGCCCAACAGATGATGTGGAAAGAGGTGCAGAGAGAGAATGAAAACTTCTAATGTAGAGCTAGTTAGTGTTAGGTTGGGATTTGAGTGTAATAATCTATTGGGAAATCCAAGAAACAGTGAAAAGAAGATGGATGTACTCAGCTGAAACTGATTTGCTCAGAGGTCCAGTCAATTTTCCCAGACATTTCACCACATTGTGCCCTCCATTCATGCTCAGGGTCTCTCTTCTGAGCAGCAGCATCCAACCTTGGAGTTTTCACTCATGATGTTCCAGTCAGGTCAGTCTCTACTGAGTGAAGAATACTAACGTATAACCTCACAGATATTTGGATCAGGAAGTTATTTTTCCTTTGAAAACTCAACAGCCTGAGCTACTCATCCTTGACACGATTATGTAGCACATATGCCCGGTTGCTCTCAGATCCTGGCATTTCATTGATTACTACAAGAGATGCCTCTTACACTTTCATTTGACAAACATCCTCTTCACCTGTGAAGCAGTAGGTACAGATATTTGTAGGATCAACTGATTCTGGGGGATTGACAATATGAAGCAAGAGTTCATGTGATTTGTTCTACATCTGGGGACATTGGCCTATTTGTTATTCACACCAGCATATACTAAGTATCCTGGTGAACTTCATTTTTAAATGCAGGCCAATAGTATTTATTGTGCCCGTGGTTCACACACTTGAGCATTCATCAGAATCACCTGGACTGGAGGGCTTACTAGAACACACATTGCTGGGTCCTCCTCTAAGAGTTTCTGACCCAGTAGATCTGAGGACCACCTTGAGAAACTAAGCAATCAATCCTAGGCTATTTAAGAGGAGAATGCTGTGGGGAAAACTATTATGTTCAAGGATGCAAAGAGGGAAGAAGATACCTCCTCTAGACTAGTGCGTTTTAAACTTGAAGGTGCCTATGAATGCAGATTCTGATTGACAGGCCTGGGGTGGGTGCTGAAATTCTACAGGCCTAACAAAACTCTCAGGTGATGTTGATATTGATGCTGCTGACCCAGGAACCACACTGAATTTCAAGGCTCTACATTAACCAGGGGAGTGTTTCTCAAAGTATATCCTGAGGACCATTTATAAAAAAATCATAGGGTTGTTTGGGGGAGTGAAGGGGTTATTAGTGCAGATTCCTTGGTCCACCCCTAGATATACTGTTATCAGAAACTCTAGAAGTAGAGCCTAGGAATCTGCATGTCAAACAAGAGTTTCTTACATTCTTCTACAGATTGAGAGAGAATAAGGTGGGCGGGGAGCCAGGACATCAACAGGTGGATATTCAGAGATCAGTATTTCCAGGCACTGACTACTTGAGTCCCTAGTTATTTTCTCTGTCTTAGTCCTTCTACTGTCTTTTTTTTTTTTTTTTTTTTGGCTGTTGATGACATCACCAGGAAAGGTAAAGAGAATTTTAAAAGAAGGGGTGAGGCCAGGCGCAGTGGCTCACGCCTGTAATCTCACCACGTTGGAAAGTTGAGGTGGGTGGATCACTTGTGGGAGGCTGAGGTAGGTGGATAACTTGAGGTCAGGAGTTCGATACCAGCCTGGCCAATATGGTGAAACCCCATCTCTACTAAAAATACAAAAATTAGCTGAGCATGGTGGTGCCTGCCTGTAATCCCAGCTACTCAAGAGGCTGAGGAGAATTACTTGAACCTGGGAGGCAGAGATTCAGTGAGCTGAGATGGCACTACTGCATTCCAGGCTGGGCAACAGAGCAAGGCTCTGTCTCAAAAAAAAAAAAAAAAAAAAAAAAGTGAGGGGTGAAACTTCTAATGATCTGTTATACTCTGCATTAGCCAAAAATTAGTAGAGGAAAATAAAATGGAAACTGAAGGCGATGTTTTAAAAAATTTCCATAGACTTAAATTTTTTTCTGTCTTACCTATCCTCTGTTTCTATAGACAACCACAAATTGTTGTGTAGACTGCTTTTGTTAGTGGTAAGTGAAAAATATTTTTGTAATGATTATTTAATATGTTGCTAAATCCAGAAGACAGGAACTGTCTGCCAGCAAGTGCCATATTGAAGTTTCCGAAACACTACAGAAAATAGAAATTATTTACAGTTAGCACTCAACATTGGCAAACAAGTCATGCTATTAGAGATATATTTGCATATGTTACATTAAGAAGCATGCAAATGTATGTGCAAAACTACATATAATTGGGCATAATTAATCATTTCTACCAATGATAAATATCCCATTTCCCAATACTGGCATCCAATCTTCCCTTTCTTTTGAGCGTAGACATGTGTGTTTCTGACCTTCTGGGATGGCAGCATTATGTAAAATACCTCTCCCTCCACCCCTAGCTTCTGTACCTACATCTAAAGGACTAACCACTGGATCAATTTCATGTTTTCATTCAAAAACTAAGAAAATAAAGTTTGAACAGCAGTAAATATGGACAGTTGTTTCTAATTATTGTTCTTGTGGTTAGGACCATCTAGGGAGCTTTCTAAAAGTTTGGATTCCCCAACCATGTCAAGATTCAGATTCAGTTGGATTCAGTTGGTCTGGGGTAGGCCAGGAAATTTATAACATTCCATGTGACTCAGATGTTCAGCTAGGTTTGGGCACTACCAGTATACATTAAAGAGCATTGGACAGAATCAGGGAACTTCAATAACATTGTAGTTATTATTTTTGCTGTTAATAGTATTTGTTAATATTAGTTTTCTTTATGTCAGACATTTGCAGATATCTGTCAGACATTTGTCAGACTAAGCACTTTACATACATTATCACAGAGTTATCAAAATAGCCTTTTATCTCATGGATGAGAAAACTAAGACTTGGAGAGGTTAAGTGATTTGCCTAAAGCCACAGAGACAGTGAGTGGCAAAGGCAGGAATTTGGTTTTATCACTGAGTAATATGTAGGTCATTTAAGTAGTTAGGTGAGTCATTTAAATCATTAAGTTTTCTCATTTGGAGATGAGGGGCATTGGACTCGACACTAGATCACACCTAGGCTTCCTTGCAGCTCTAATGTTTGCTTCTGCAATTGAACTAGAAGACCTGGTTTTTGGCCTTCTGGAGCTCAACATGCATTGTTAAACTTCCTCACTGTCCTTCCCATTTAAGTTTAAAGCACCACTTCACCTATGGCTCCTCATTTTCCACAGAGCAAAAACTCCTTCAGAACAGCCCTAATCCCTCTCTCGAGCTTTGGCTCCCAGTGTCTTAGGGCACACCCCCGCAACCTCCAGTCCACTGGGTAACGGGTGTTTTGAGCTCCATGTCCTTGCTAAGTGTTTGCTTCAATGCTCTGTCCTTCTTGGTTCAATGGAATAATCCTACTAACCCTTCAGAGACAACCCACATAGCAACAACTCCCTTGTAAAGACATCACTCTTTTCCTGGTCAGAATTACTTTGTTCTTTTAAGATTTTGTTTTGTCTTGTGTTATAGATAGAATGAACTTCAGACCTAGCTCTCTGGCAACTTCAGTTTCAAATATCCTGTCAGCTCATCCACATAAGCATGCCAGTACTTGGCAGTCTTGATTTAGACAACATGGCAACTGTAGTTATGGCATATATCCCATGAGGGGTGGGAATTATTTTCCTTTTGGTGAGATTCTAGAGGGCTGGGGCACTTACCTTATCTGACTGTTCTTTCACCCATCCATCCATTCATTTATTTGCATATATGTTAAATTATGTATCCCACATTTAAATTGCCTATACTTGGCACATAATAGACTCAACTTTTGTTGCATTAATATTAAATGCTTTTATATGACTCATTTAGATAAATCTTTTGCAATCAGCTTATTTTATACTACCACTTCTGCCATCATGGATAAAAACTGTTTCTTCTGAATAAGTAGGTAACCAAATAGCAAAAGAATGATAGCACTGGAAAATAAAAGGAAAGACAAAAATGTTATATTTGATTAGTGCAGGCTCTTGGCATCATAAAAGAGACAAAGCTGATATGTTTTGGTTAAAAGACAACAATGAAGGCCATGCTTTTCAACTGGACCTATGCCCAGCACTGCTTTGTAACAAGCCTGGAAAAGGAGGCACAGCAGCATGCCACCAATGTGACCTGTAAGACTAAATGAAGGTAAGCAAGGGGCCACCAGCAGGTCCTCGGGCTAGAGTCATCTAGCTCACCACAGGACAGGGTGGTGGTAGTCAGGGAAAAAAATCTGGTAGGCTTCTAAAAGGGGTTTCTGTGCACTTGGACACCAAGAGAATAACATGCCTAAAGGGGAGAATTTTACTCCATTCCGAATCATCTTTTCACAACTCATTGTTGCTTGGCAACTTGTAGTAGCTATCACCGACTTCCTAAGGTCTTCTTAGGCGTCTCCCCCTCTGGGTTCCCAGACTTCCCCCGATTAACTACCAGGCTCTGGTGTCCTATGATTTTAGGTACCACTCACACTAAACTGAAACTCTATGAGGGTAAGGATTAATTCACTTTGCTATTCCCAAGGAAGGCCTAGCAGAGACATGGCAGCTACTCAATGTATGTCTGATGAATTAATGAAGGGAAAAATTAGCCACCTGTAACTATCACAGGTCATTCCATTAGTTCCTTTTAATGAACAAGGGAGACTTTTAGAGTGGGAAGTGTTGTGTTTGTGTTATCCTGATGAAAATGTAGGTTGTTTCAGACTACAAGTAGGTGTCTTACCCTGGGGAGGTCTAACCTTAGTGGCAACGAGGTAGAAAGGATCAAAGCATAGGAGGCCTAGTTGGATTAAATCTCCTTTAAAGCAGAGAATATCAGATCTCTATTATCCCAGTTATGGCTGGAAAATGGTTCTCGTTCTGATTTATTTATTTATTTATTTGTTTGTTGTTGTTGTTGTTTTAGAGACAGGGTCTTGCTATGTCACACAGGCTAGCGTGCAGTGGCATGATCATAGTTCACTGTAGCCTCAAACCTGGGCTCAAGTGATCCTTCCGCCTCAGCCTTCCAAGTAGCTAGGACTCTGGGCATGTGCCACCATACCTGACTAATTTTTATTATTATTATTATTATTTTGTAGAGGTGGGGTCTTGCTCTGTTTCCCAGGCTAGTATTAAACTCTTGGTCTCAAATGATCCTCCTGTCTTGGTCTCTCAATGTGCTGGGACTAATTCTGATTTTATTCTACTAGGATGAATGTTTCCTTTGCAAGGGTTTGTCCCCTTCTTTCTGGCTTCAGTGAGTATCCAAAGAATTTTTGTAGAGGTAGCAAATGGTCTTCTCCTTGTTCCAGATAAGAACTAAGACTTTGATGCTTACTCCCTCTTAACCAGGGCCTGGAAATCCCGAATCAATAATGTCAAAGACTAAATGAGATGGCCTTTTCTTTATAACGTGTTTTTCTATTTCACTATCCATATATCTTGCTATTTTCTTTTTGCAATAATCGGCAATTAGCTTTCTGTTATGCTCTGTTTAGAACAGGGGATGCATTTCCATTGATCGTCTACTTGAATATTGTATACTTACTCTGTGTTTGATAGAACCTATGTTTTTAAAAAATAGGTGGACACAGATTTCAATTTTGTCTTGTAGGGAAGCAGGGAACTAATTTTTGAGGCTTGCATTAGGGGCTAGTAGCAAGTCATAAAAATGTTGGCTTTTGACATTCTCTCAGCAAGGCCTCTAACACATTCTAAGTCAGCTTCACTGTGTCTCAGTCAGAAATCAAAGACATGTGATCCTGCCTCAGCTCTATTAAACAAGATGATATATTTAAAAACACATGGTCTATGGTAGATGATCAATACATTGACTCTCTTGCTCTTTTTTTTTTTTCATTTCCCATTCATTTCCCTAATGCATGCCTAAAGAATATAACCCAGCCGAAAGTCAGTCAGTGGAAGTGGAAGAAAAATAATGATGTGCGTGTGTATGTGTGTGTGTGTAATGTTTCTCTCTTCTGTGGGAATATTACATAAATTTAACACTCCCAAGTTCCTTATGGTTGGGAAGTTTTAAAGTCAAATTAGATCTACATTGAGTTTTAAGAGGAGTCTTTCAATGCTAAATATAACAAAGCATTCATTAAAGCATATCTACATACAAATGGTTTATACCTTCAAAGGATATTTTGTTCTAACATTCCACAATCCTGACCATTTCAATAGGCCATATGCAGAAAGTATAATCCTCCTTTCCCTACTTCATTATTTCTGATAGTGAAAACATAGACCAAAGGATCATCAAAATTGGGCCCTGGATTTTTTATATTCTTCAAAGGGAGACGTCAAGATAAAGTACACACTTTTAAAATCAGCTTATCACTGACAAGTCACTCTTTAGACTATTAAAGTTGCAAGAACTTCCATAAACATCATTTACTGTTTATAGAAAAAAATTAATTGTTATGGTAAGAAGAGAATAATAATGTAAGACTATTCAGAATTGTTGACAGGCATAATTTACAAGACATTATGCAGTACTTTGCAACTCCATCACCTCTCAATCATTTGAGTTCTGACTGTCCACCCTGTGTATGATTGAAATCTTTTGCGACTGCTTGTCTTATTAGGGCCAGAGGTTCTTTCTCCAGACTCTCTGGGGCACTGTTTCTCAAACTGGTGTTATGCAGAGTACTAGTCTTCAGGATGCTGCAAGAGACATAGATCAGAGTGACTGAGACCATATTGGTTATGGGCATGAGCTTTAGATGGATCAATTACAAGGCTTGCAATGGACCTAGGATACTGATTAATCCAGTTCCATGAACATGATGTCAAAAACATTTGTAAACTTTAACGCAGATATTGTCCTATCTCTGGCATTTCCACCTCCCTGATTTTTAAATAAGGTACCCTCTCTAATCCTTAGTCTCATTATTTATAAAATAAGCATGATAGGCCAGGCGCGGTGGCTCACACCTGTAATCCCAGCACTTTGGGAGGCCAAGGCAGGCGGATCACGAGGTCAGAAGATCAAGACCATCCTGGCTAACACGGTGAAACCCCATCTCTACTAAAAATACAAAAAATAAGCCAGGCGTGGTGGCAGGCACCTGTAGTCTCAGCTACTGGGGAGGCTGAGGCAGGAGACTGGCGTGAACCCGGGAGGCGGAGCTTGCAGTGAGCCGAGATCCCTCCACTGTACTCCAGCCTGGGAGACAGAGCGAGGCTCCGTCTCAAAACAACAACAACAAAGCATGATAAAACAGTCCCCTGTCTTGCTAGTTGTTGTGAGAATAAGATAATGTAGCCAGTTTTTTTTTTGTTTATGTATTTGTTTACTTGTTCATTGTCTGTCTTCCCTCTACCTCGCCCTCAAGGTAAAAATCAGGAACTTTATCTTTTTCATGGAGGTATTCCCCAGTGCCAGGAACAATGCGCTGTACATAGCCAAGTTTAACAAATATTTTTAAAATACATAAATGAATGAACTAACATATGAAATGTTCTTGCCATGATGCCTGGCAAATAGTATGTGCTCAATAAATATTAACATAAAAAACAACCTACTTAACCTACTTCTGTGAGATGTTTCTCAAATAAAGGATTTTGTGCAGTCATATATTAAGAAGACTGAGATATCCTTCAGGGAATAAATTGATATAACTTATTTTTAGCTCCATATACCCATGTTATTGGGCCACAAAAACCCCTTCTTCCCAGGTGTACCTGTTAATTAACATCCTGTAACATGAGTGTACCACTGAACATACTTTGGGAAATAATGAATTAGCCTAATGTCCCTGTTTTAGAGATGAGAGGCCCAGATATTAAATGGTTTGCTTAAGTCAAGTAACCAGCAGCAGAAATTCCAAAACTAGAGGCAAATCTCCTATTTCCCGAGCCTGTGTCTTTACCCAGGCCAAGTGAGGAGTGGTGTGTGGGCAGTGACATTGTATGTCAGCATTTGAAGGTATTGAATTTAAATCTCACCTGCATTTTCTAGCATTGAGGCCTGTATCAGACACTACTGCTGACCCACCTCATATCCTGTTTTTCCTTAATGGGGACCTCTTTGACACCTGAGCATAATATACCTACTGGCTGGCCTTCAGGAATGTGCAACCTGGAAGTAGAAGGGTCTTAACACCCTACAGGGCAACCCTTGGCGAAAAGAGGATGAAAGTTAATGGGTAAATGCTTTCTCCTCTTCTGCAGGCAGATAACTCTGAGATGCATTCTGTGTCCTTTGAGAGTCCTGGTAGGATCAATCCCAGTTGCCCACATCATTGACTTAGGCCACAACTGAGCAACATGGCAGCATAGGCAAACGTTCCACATTCCCAGCTTTTCTCCTTTCCAGTCATATTGCCTTTTCCCAGGTGTGTTACTCTTTCGCTTTCTATTGAAAACAGCTGTGTCATCTCTTGTGAGCCCATTAAACAGGTGCCATGTTTCACACCAAAGGTGGCTGCGATTCGGCAGGCGGGGGTGTAAAATAGGAAATAACATCTAAATATAAATTGGACTAGAATGGAGGAGGCTTCTAACAGATGAGAGGTGCTACGAGGCTCAGTGCTCTGTTGATTTTTTTCTCCTGTTTTCAAGGATTTGGGGAAGGCATGAGTATAACGTGTTTACAAACATACTCTGGGTTTATGACGCCTGATTTTTCTGTCATGCTGAGTAAAAACAGGGAGCTACTCTTGGTTTGAGAAAACGGTGCAAGCTGAGGTAGTTTCCACAATGTTTCAGCAACTCCTTGAGTAACCTACCAGAGCACCAGAGCTTTGAGCTGTAAGCCTGTTTTACTGCTCTCAGCCCGCAAGGCGAGAAAGGGAGGCAGTGTAGCTGTATTAGTTAAACTGTGGAAACAAATAGACCCCCCAATTTCAGTTTATTTCTAGCTCATGTGATAATACAATCCAGGTGCTCTTGTTCAGCAGTTTTCTTCTGTTGTGACTCAGAGACCTGGGCTTTTCCGCAATGTGCTTCTGTTGTTCCCTGGAGCCTTGTGGTCTCGGCATTGAGCTGGCAAAAGAGGAAGTTGTGGAGCAAGCATTTTCAGCCCACAGGTGACACTCAAAACCAAACGCATATCCCACTGGCAAAAACTAGTCACATGGCTCCCCCTGGAAGCAAGGAGGGTTGGGAAATGTAGTGACCAGCTAGGTAGAGACTTCCCAGCAACAACTGTGTTCTGTGGAAGGTGAAGCACCATTGCAGGGTAGCATCTGGCCATCTCTGCTGGGTACATTTGTCAAGAATGCCAGTTCTAGAGCCCGGTGGACCTTGATTCAGACCCGTGCGCCATTGACTAGCCCTGTGAGTGTGGGCACATTATTTCACTTCTCTGACCCCCTCTTCTCATTTGTAAAATGATGATAATGGAAGAATCTGTCTCACAGTGTTGCCATGGGGTTTAAATGATATCATGTACATACAACTCTTGTCACAGTACCTGGCACATAATGAGCACTCAGTAAATGGTGGCTGTTTATTATTATTATTAGAGATGAGGTCTCACTGTCACCCAGGCTGGAGTGTGACGGTGTAATCATAGCTCACTGCACCCATGAACTCCTGGGCTCAAGTGATCCTCCTGCCTCAGTCTCCTAAGAAGCTGGGACTATAGACACACACCACCACATCTGGCTTTTTTTTTTTTTTTTTTGTAGAGATGGGGGTCTTGCTATGTTGCCCAGGCTGGTCTTGAACTCCTAGCCTCAAGTGATCCTCTCGCCTTGGCCTCCCAAAGTGCTAGGATTATTGGCATGAGACACTGTGCTTGATCTGTTTTCATTATTAACTATGCAGCAATGCTGCTATTTCACTCAGTGAGACGTGTCAGTTTTCTTCAGTTTGCAAGAGATTACACAAGTTATCTCAATTAATTCGAATTTGGTCTTTTTAGAGACACAGAAAATAAGAGCAGGAAAAAAAAATCTAAGCAGCCAAACAGCCAGCTTCTTGGTATCAGAACACTGCATAGGTGACATGAAGGGCTCTACTTGTGAGACAATAGTCCTGGAAACTCAGGAGCACCTGTCCAGAGGACATTGGCTGCCCCACCCACAGAACTCAGCTCTTCTCTGGCTCAGCATCTTTCTTTCCTGCTGCTTCTGACTGGCCTCTCTGCTTTCCTCAGCATCTCCAGGTTTCTTCTTACTCACAGCTTCTACGAGCTTTACTCTTTGTGCATCTTGGCTTCTTTGCCATTGTGTTTTCTGCAAGTCTCTATTGATGTCTTATGCTCAGACACTGTGAGAGGATCTGTCAGACAGACCTTATACAATAAAGGGCACTTGTCGGTGGTCAGAACCCAGAGCCAGTTCACCCAGGATATCCATGGCTACTTTTCTTCCGGGTGTAAATCTGACTCAACCAGCTGTGACTACCATAGTGGGGATAGAGCATACAAACATGTGATGTGGTATAAGAAAATGCTTCAGTGCCTCCTTGTTGAGAAAGGAACAGTGCTTAGAGCCGGCACTCACAATATGAGTAACAGGGTAAGTCATTAAACACTTCACTGGTGAAAATCTTCAAATTTATTATCTGCCTTCAATTTGCCATGGATTTGCTTGGTTTCCTAAATCTTCTTAGGATGAGTGCTTAAAAGTGAAGTATACACCTTCCTACCCTATCTGAAACAATGAAAAAAAAGTGAAGTATGCAATTCACTATCACTTAACTGGTATCCCTGGCTAAAGTTTGTCTGCATCAGGCTGGGCATGGTGGCTCATGCTTGTAATCCCAGCACTTTGGGAGTCCAACGAGGGCAGATCATGAGGTCAGGAGTTCGAGACCAGCCGGACCAATATGGTGAAACTCCATCTCTACTAAAAATACAAAAAATTAGCCAGGCATGATGGCATGTGCCTGTAATCCCAGCTACTTTGGAGGCCGAGGCAGGGGAATCACTTGAACCTGGGAGGTGGAGGTTGCAGTGAGCTGAGATTGTGCCACTGCACTCCAGCCTTGGCTATAGAGCGAGACTCTGTCTAAAAGAAAAAAAAAAAAAAAATTTGCCTGCATCTACCCAACTTCCACACTTCTACCAGAGTTCTTATCCCCATGTGAATCTGGTTATTTTACTTTCTTGCTTAAAACTCTGAATTGGTTCCCTTCTAGGTATATACAAAGCCCTGACTTCTGAGCCTGCTGCCCTTACTCATTTTCTACCCTTCTCTGCACTACCGTTCTACCAATGTCCCACCACACTGAATTTTCTCCATTCTCTTTCACACTTTTGTGATCACACATATGCTGTTGTCTGGTTGGAATGCTATTCCCTACCCCATCACCCCTTGGTAAATGCCCATCTATCCTTTAACACCCAACTCAATGGATACCTTCTCTCAGAAGCTTTCCCTGGATCTGCCAGTCTCCACCTGCCTCTCCCCCAACACACCACTGTGGCTGGGTGAAATCACGTGTCCCTTCGCCAGATCCCCATATGCCATAAACAGACCCCATTGGTGGTGTTGATTATTTTATATCCTGGTTATCCAAGTGTCCGTCTCCCAGGCACAACTGTGAGCCTCAAAGGCAAAGAACATGATTTATTCATCTTTTACACTGCCAGGGTCCAAGAGCACATCTGTCTTCTTTAGCCCCCAATACCTGGATGTTACATTTTACTGGAATTCAAAACCCTGCTGCCACAGAGGGATCTGGAATATGAAAACAAAATCCACTCGTTCTCCTGTGTGTGTTTCCTGTGCAGGATCTTTACTTCCGAAGAATCATTTTATAGTCAACCACATTTAATCTATTCTACAGAGTACAAAAGAGAAACTAGTCTGCATTTTCCATAAAGTAACATGACAAGAGATCCCATTCCTAGGTCTAGGAGAAGTGTTTGATTTGCTATAAACCAGGTGATTCTCAAATGTCCTCTCCTACGATTTTTCTCTTCATGTAAGTATCATCCAGGGAGCAATGACATTGTCAAGATGCGTTAATTGGAGACGTGGGCTAGAATGTTTGAAGCTACATTTCTCCCCATACACACAGAGTCTCTTCAGGCTTTTGAAAACCAACCTCTTATTTTTAGGCTTCTTTTCTCCAGAGGGACTCTCCCAATTTGAACTCTTTCAGAGAAGCTGGCATTTGGAAATGTGTGCGGAGCTGGGATGGTTGTCACAATGATGGTTGCTGCAATTATTTAGTGGGTGGGAGCCAGGATGCTCATATCGTACAATGCATGGGACCATCATACGGACCAAATGTTGTCCCACCCAGTGCGAATAGCCCTCTAGGAGAGAACCATTGAGTTAAGGGATATGTTTAAAGTCCAAAAGAAGCTCCGGTCTCAGTTTAAGAACTTCTGACTCAAATAAATTCATAGTTTTTTCTTCTATGTCAAAAATGTGTGCTTATATCAAGTTCACTGGAAACCAGAGACTTTTAAAAGAATCAACAGGAAAAAGCATTTAGCATGCCTTCTTGCTAGTGTAAAAAGACAAAATAGTGGAATAAAATGGTCCTTTCTTTGAAATGCATTTAATTTAATAAAATACGAAATTAAAGGTAGGACAGTCTCGTCCCTACTACAAAATAACCTGCAGAGTGAAAACTGAGACATGCACAATTTCATTAACCTTCCATTCATAACGCATAATGTACAGAAAATGCCATTTGAACATCCAACTGAACATGGCTATTTCCATGCCTTGAGAGGGTTTCACATATTAGCATTATTTGTCAGTGAGGATACAGGAAACAGTATGAAGAAAAAAGGTCCTAGTCACACAAAGCATTTATCCTTTTCATAGTCTATTTTTTGAATGAAGATATTTTTCTTATTATATAGTGTTTTATCTGTTTGTTAAACATTCTTAGCAGCATACAGAAAAGCATGTCAGTAAAATTTGGAAATTTTGTTAAATCCTGACTCAGAATGTGTAGCATCATTGAACATTAGAACTTCAGAACTTCAAAGGTCCTGGAGATGACAAGCTTCAGAGATCATGAAGTCCATAGGATCATGGATTCCTATTTTGTAGATGAGAAAACTGAGGCTTAGGGAAATTAGTGACAGTGGAGGTGATAGCTTACTAGGGCCCACGAGAGAAAACAGAGCTGGATAGGTTTGCTTTGTGAGTTCTCAGTGTCTTCTCATTACAAACTGTCTTCAGTGCACCTTTAATTATTTTCTGAATAGACAATGGCAGTTCAAAACCCTGCTCATTTTATAGCATTCCTTAGCTGTTAGTACTATTACAATGACCAAAAAAGAGAAAGAAAAATTGGGGCAAAAATGAACAACCTTGCAATTTATAAAACTGCAAAACATAACTGTTACAGGAAAGGGGTCCCAATCCAGACCCCCAGAGAGGGTTCTTGGATCTCGCACGAGAAGGAATTCAGGGTGAGTCCATAGTGCAAAGTGAAGGCAAGTTTATTAAGAAAGTAAAGGAATGAAAGAATGGCTACTCCATAGACAGAGCAGCTCTGAGGGCTGCTGGTTGCCCATTTTTATGGCTATTTCTTGATGATCTGCTAAGCAAGGGGTGGGTTATTCATGCCTCCCCTTTTTGGACCATATAGGGTAACTTCCTGACGTTGCCATGGCATTTGTAAACTGTCGTGGCACTGGTGGGAGTGTAGCAGTAAGGATGACCAGAGGTCACTCTCGTTGCCATTTGTGTTTTGGTGGGTTTTGGCTGGCTCCTTTATTGCAACCTATTTTATCAACAAGTTCTTTATGACCTGTATTTTGTGCTGACCTCCTATCTCAATCTATGACTTAGAATGCCTCAACCATCTGGGAATGCAGCCCAGTACGTTTCAGCCTCATTTTACCTAGCTCCTGTTTAAGATGGAGTTGCTCTGGTTCACACACCTCTGACATAACCACCTAACATTTGAAAAATGTGTCATATTTTATTAAAATATTGTGTTGCAGTGAAATACAGTCATTGCAAAAGGATGCAGCATCATTTACTTTCTCTGGCTTTAATGTGTTGGAACAAGCCAAGCACATCCCTTGGTGCCCACTTCTTCCTCCATCCCCCAACATGTCGTTTGCAAATGAATTGTACACCTAACATTTGCTTTGTGCAAGGAATTTTAAACCCAGGAAACAATACAGTATGTTTTATTATATTATAGCAATAGACTTCAAGTTTAATGAGCTTTGGGTCTAAATGTAGCAATTTGGAAGTCTCTTCAAGCTTATAAAATGAGATTCTACCCAAGTTTGTAAGCAGGTACAATAACACTTGGAACGTAACTGTGTCAGGTATCTGAGAGGTTTTTCTTGAGGGGATGTAGAATCAATTGGCTATGTAATACTCCTCCTTCCTTCCCAGTATTTTATTCCACGACCACTGACACTGGAACAAAATGTCCCTATTTGACAGACATTGCAACATTTTGGTAATTAGCTTAAAATACAGCTGATTTGTCCTCCTGCTGCCGTCCCCTATGGCAACCAGTATCTGAAAGCTTGTTTTAAAGCCATTCAACAAGCACAAAGAACCATACCTGTTGCATCTGATTTCCTCCCCATTAAATCAGGATGAATAATTTAGTAAAAACTGCTTATGCACAGATACTGCAGTGACTGCATGGAAGGTAAGACTGTGAGGCTGCTGGCATTTTCACCACTTCTAGCTGGTTGTCAGTGGAATCCTGGCTTTTCTCTCAATGGCAGGGAGCCAAATAGCCCAGTGACCTTGGCCTTTCACCTAAGGGTCCTTAGTGCACCAGGACCTTTCCCCTGTAACAAAGCCCATTCCTTCTTTTGTAACTGTGGCGGGCACTATTGGTTGGCTATTCAACTGACCTTCAGAGCCCCCATCTTCCTTAAGGTTGAAATAGGCAATTACTTGTATTCTCTCAGCCTCCCTTGCTGCCAGGAAGTCATGTGACCCAGGTCTAAACAATGACATATAAGGTAAGGTGTGTTGAGGTGCTTCTGGGAAACCTCTTCTTCCCTAATGGAGAGGTGGTTTGGCACCGTAAGGGCTCTGGAGCTGAACTGCCAGAGTTTAAGTCCCAGTTCTATCACTTCTTGCCTGTGTCATACTGAGAAAGTTAATTCTGCTTTTTGTGCTTTGTTTTTTTAATTTTTTGCAGAATTAAAACTTACAAAGTGCTCAGGATAGCATCTGACATACAGTAAATGCTGAGAAAATGTTAGTTACTATTATAATTAATAAAAAAAAAGAAGGCATGTGATGAGCATTCTGCTTCCTGCTTTTGGAAATGGCTTTGTGAGGTTAGGATGCCTGGAGTTATGGCAACCATTTTGTGACCAAAAGGGGAACAGCAAGAGAATCACAATGACTCTGACTCAGTGTCCTTGCATTGGCAGAGATGCCAGCCCAGCCCTGGGACACCTACCTCAAGATTTTCTTAAGTAAACAAACTATAGATGTAGTGGATTTTCTGTTACTAGCTGCTGAACAATCCCATCTAATATATATATATATATATATATATATATACACACATACACACACACATATTATATAGAAGCAGGAAGCAGAATGCTCATCATATGCCTTCTTTCTTCTTTCATAGATAGATATATATATAGATATATATATATATTTTTTTTTTTTTTGAGACAAGGTCTCACTTTGTCACCCAAGATAGGGTATGGTGGCATGCTCACAGCTCACTGCAGCCTCCACCTCTGGGGCTCAGCCTCCCAAGTAACTGGGACTACAGTGTCAGCCACCATGCCCAGCTAATTTTTATTTTTTGTAGAGATGACGTCTCACTATGTTGCCCAGGCTGGTATCAAACTCCTGGACTCATGTGATCCTTCCACCTCAGCCTCCTAAAGTGCTGGGGTAATAGGCATGAGCCACTGCACTCAGCCATCTTGTCATTATTAAGCCAGGGTTTAAGCCCTACCTTCTCTGGTTCTAGCTGCTCTGTTGACTTTGTTCACCATGTACTGCTTCCTCCTCTAGTAGAGATGAGATGTTCCCTCCTAAGAGGCTTAGACTGATTTTCTTTAATCTGCCCTGGGAGCATTCTTAAATAGACTGTGGGCCTGATAGCAGCCTCATGTGTGGAAATCAGGGCTTACTGGGGGGAGGGTGTGTAATTAAGCCCTTGTCCTACTTCAACTGAGCAGGATCTAGCTCTGCAGGCCTTCCTGGCTCCCATAGGTCTGGCTGCAGTATGTAAACATCTTATGGGAGGCAGGGGTCCCAATCTGGCTACTACTGGGATCTCTTTGAGAGAGGAGAAAGAAAGAAACTGGTCAAGAAGGGAGTTAGGGTGAGTCCTCAGTTGAATTCTTTCAAACAAAAGAACAGCCTGAAAACTCAAGCTGCAGGCACAGATAAGGGAACTTGCACAGGGTGGGGGGCTTACCTAAGACATGCCCACAGTTGCACAGATAAGAAAGGCTACACAGGTGACTTGCCCAGACATGCCCACAATGGAAAATCCTGTCCCCTAGCACATGCTCAGTAAAGGGAACAAAGCAGTATGGAGTAACTCAAGCTAAGGGCCCACATGCACACTAGAAGGACAGGGTGGAGCTACCAGAAATTCGTGCCTTATGCAAATGAGATGCCCAGCCCTCATCAGTTTCTTGTAAAAGCCTTTACATTCAGTTGTAAAAGCAGCAACCCTCTTCCGGGCTCTATCTCTGTGGCAGAGAGCTTTCTTCTTTCACTTAGGAAACTTTCACTCCAACCTCACCCTTTGTGTCCACGCTCCTTAATTCTCTTGGTTGTGAGACAAAGAACTCCGGGTGATACCTCACAATGAGAGACTGCTACATTGTTGTGCACTGGAGAGACTATAATATCTTCAACCTCTAGGTGCCATAGCACAGAGGCTCTGCTAGGAATCCAAGGCCACCATGTGTGGGTATGGAGGGGAGGATTGAGTGGCCCCTAAAGATCCCAAGTGCTTTCTTGCCAAGATCACAGCAAAGCTGCTCCACCCGTGCCCCCCAGTGCACTCATGTTTCTTCCAGCAAAGTTTGTTCTCTATGATTCTTTGTTTTCCAGATCACACCTGGGCAGACTGTTCTGAAAATGATCAATGATCATGTTCAATTAATGATCAAGAAGACAATTATCTTGTAGAATGACAGAGGAAGTAAAAATTATAAAAGTAGAAACTCTGGGACTCCCTTTTCTTTAGAAAATTGGCTTCTTGCTGGGTGTCTTACTTTTCTGTTTCTATATCCAACTTACATGATAAGCCCCTAAGGATTTCTGTCATTCTGTTCCTCACTGAAATCACTACAAAATTACAGTAAAAAATAAGGATAATGAAAAGAGGATCACTTCATAGCCTACCTGGGTTCTGGAATTAAATCCAGTTTAGGTCAGGAATGAGCCATGAGATCCAGTAGTTTTCACCCATTATCAGACTTAAATCAAATTATTTTCAGTATTTCCAATGTAGACCTGTAGATGGTTTTCTATCACATAAAATTCAAAATGACAAGGAAGTTTATCTAGAGAAATTTAGAAGAAAGAAAGGTACATTCATCTATTGTCTGAAAGTGTTTTTATTTTTTAAGCATATCAATGTATTTATTATTTAGCTAAGCACCCACATGATGTCACATGTAAGAATCAGCACATTGCCATGGGCCCCATTCAAGGAAGAGAATGGACCCTTCTGGGGTCCAAGCTGACATGAATAATTTAGGTTATTAGGGTGCTGGTTAATGAATTGTCCCAATGTTTGGGCATTCTATGTCCCTGCTAACTCCCTGGCAGGGCTTCCTTAAGAGAACAGTTTAACTCAATGTACTTAATAGATATATTTCCATGTACTATGAGATGACTCAGGGTTGGTCAGTAACCTGGGTTTTTTGAACAATCAGAAAGAAAAACGGAAGCTCGTTGGTGGCTTTTCCAGCCCACAGCGTTAGTCTTGCCTAAGCCCTCTCTGCAGCTAAACAACTCGTTTTCCCCCCAGTGCTTCCTGAGTCCTTATTCCTTTTAATGAGAAGCCAGAAAAAGAGGTCAGCGCGAACGGGTGCTGAAAAGAAAAAAATCCTGGCTCTCTTTTAACCAAGAAAAGCAGAGCATTTCTGAATTCTGGCTCTGACACAGAAAAGCCCTGTCTCTAAGTCCCTCCTCATGATGATTGCCTGGGGACATGTCAGAAAAGTATTCTGGCTGATATTAACTGCCACGATCACGTATCCCGGGAGAAACACTTTCAAAGAACCCAGAGCCAGCTTTTTGGAAGCAAGTAGGCCAAGCAGTCTACTATACGTCAAGTTTAAATGAGAACATGCCTGTAAAAAGGCTTTAAGACCTGTAAAGTCTTACGTGTGTGCCTCGTACTGTGCCCAGCCCTCGAGCACTGAATGTAGAAGACGACTCAGAAGACATGCTTCCTACCCTCCTCACTCCCTCCTAGAGCTTAGATTCTGGGAGACAGACAGGATCATTCTATGCAAAATAATTAAACAATTAAATGTTTGACTGTGTGGCTGTAAGTAGAGTTATGTCAGGTGGCCATGAGAGACCACTGGGACTGAACTTGTCAAGAGATGGTTTGTGAAGAAGCCACAACCCCCATGGCTGGTGTCCTGTCGGGGAGATCACAAATTAGAAAGGATCAAGATGGGGCAACTTGTTTTATACACAAAGGATATCCATGTGGGTCAGGAATGCAATCAGACAACTTGTGTTGGTTTGACTCAAACTTTGTACTTAGCTCAAGATATGATTTATAGCTTCAAACACTTACCTACAAACAAAAAGACACCAACAAAACAATTTGAGTATTTAAAATAAACAGTTGAGAGCTGGTTTAACTATAGTATGTGGGTTCATAAGAACTAATATGTTTGAGGCTCTTTTCACTATGAAGATGACAAGTCAGGACTTTAGTTTTCAGGAAACAAACATTCATAGCTTTGGTCACCTGCTTGCTAGAGAAACAATAGGAGGAGGGGCTGAATTCATTCCATCCATGTCTTTCACTTTGTCTTGATTTCTAAAGTAGTGAATGAGTTTTTAAGCAGCAGTTGCTGAATTATTCTTTGCTTTGTCCTGACATGCAGACAATCTAAGAGGAAAATCAAGTCAGGGAAGTATTTAGAGAAGAATGCTGATGCCTGCAATTTGCTTTGAAATCGATAAAAAAAGATGGATGATTGGGTAAAGGAATGGATAGATATGTAGATATGTGACAAAGCAAGTATAGTAATTTATTAATGATACATATAAGGCTGTGCATGTAAAATTATTTTAATTTCCAACTTTACTACAAAAAATATCGTAATACTATGGTGGGAAAAAAACAAATCAGGGTTTTCTTTGTGTTGCCCTTTCTTCTAATAGTTAAAAATCATTATCTGAAAGGACACATAAATAAAACAGCTTGGAATAAGTCCTAGACATAAATGAAAAGTAATAATTGTGTGTGTTATTTGTTTAAAGAACCCTCAAATCTCTCTCTACTAGCCAACTGTTGATGCTAAGTATTCTGCTATTAGAAACACAGTCTTTTGAGCTAAGGGTTTATTCTGTAAAAACCTCTTGGAATTCTTCGGAGAACTACCAGATTAAACTCAATTAGTCATTAATACTCAACTGCAAATCAATTTAAGTGATCACTTCCAAGTAATATAGAGCTAAAAGGTTTGGAATAAAGGAGAGGGAAAAGAGAACATAAGCACCAAATGTCTTAGGGGAGGAATGGGAGATGCTGAAAGACGATCTGTAGAGGCATTAAAGATCAACTCACCTTCTTTACAAGGTTACTCTGGGCCAAACTAAATCCTGATATTAGTGTTTGCTGCTTTTGAATTCTATATTTAGAATTTCTGAAGCTCCAGTGAAGGTGTCCTATGGCACTTTAAGAAGGCTGTTAAACTGCCTTTCTGTAGTTCTTGCTACTTGATACTAAGGACTCAAGCCCAAATCTTACTCCACAGGGGATGCTGTGGACCATGGGCTGTTCATCTATGGTTAGGTTTAAACTTTGACTTACTTTCCTTCTATGGAGGGGAATATTTTCTTTTCTTTTCTCTTTTTTTTTTTTTTTTTTTTTTGAGACAGAGTCTTGCCCTGTTGCCCAGGCTAGAGAGCAATGCTGTGATCACAGTTCCCTGCAGCCTTGATTTCCCTGGCTTAAGCAATCCTGCAGCTTCAGCCTCCTGAGTAGCTGGGACTACAGGCATGTGCCACCACACCTGGTTAATTTTTTAATTTACTGTAGAGGTGGGGTCCCACTATATTGCCCAGGCTGGTCTCGATCTCCTAGGCTCCAGCAATCCTCCTGTCTTGGCCTCCCAAAGTGCTGGGATTACAGGTGTGAGCCACTGTGCCTGGCCCATATTTTCATTTTTGTACATTACTCTATTTTTCTTTCTTTAGAGACACCTATTCCTTAGCTGGTTTCTTCAGAAACTAGAGTCTGAGGCAAGGGTTTATGTGCCACGATTTTCTTAGGGAGCATACATTAAGGACCAGGAGGGAAGGATAAATAACGTGAGACAGAAAAGGAGATAAAACCAATACAGGTACAAGGAAGTGTATTGAACTGGCTACCACTAAGGACAGCTGATTGTTTGATATCACAGAGTTATCTTCAATGAAGCCATGTAAAAAATGTCTCAAGAATGTCTCTTTGGGTGAGAAAAGGGGAAGAATTTATCCCCTGCTCCCATATCTCATTGGTCAAAGCCTCATTCTAATGGGTCCATTCTCCTGCATGTCCAGATTGTACAGGTGTGAGGGTTGCTGTGAATTTCTACACCTTGTTATCAAACAGAGAAATCTCAGAGTAACAGGTGAGAGTGCATGGGGTGGGATGAGGCAAAGTGCCATCTGGTTGTGCCTTCAGGAAGCTGCTTGCTGAGGTGACAGCTGGAACAAGAGACGAGTGAAGCTGAGAGGTCTAAAGTGGTGAGTGAGAACAGTCTAATGAGCCTGACCCTCATACCACACAGCCTGCTGGTGCCCTCCATTATCTGGTTCACTTGGTACATTCTGGAGCCTCTATTTTTCTGAGAACAAGATGGCCTGTTTTCCCTGAAGGAGAAGGTATGAATATAATCTGTCACAGAGTCTCCTTCAAGATGGCGGTAGTTGAATTTCTAAAAAGGTCCAAGGCAAGAGGACTAGTGAAGCAAGATGCAGTCCCTCCATTATAGCTGATCCTAAGGCCATAATTGACATCTGCCATCCTCCACTTCTACCTCTCATTTTAGATTTCTATCACCCTTGGTCAGCACTTCGCCATTGATCTGCACTGCCTGCCCGGTAATATGATCAAGACCTACATCACCAAGAGGCCTGAGGTCTGTATTGCTTTGTCCTTGGTCTGTAATTGCGACAATTACCTATTTTCTATGGATACACCAAAACATGTCCTTGTGAATCAGGTGGATTCCAGACATAGTCTCCCTTGCTCACACTGTGCAGAGTAACCATGGCTCCTTGTGGTGTTCAGGAACTCTCTTTGTTTGCTGATCCACCACTATGAGTTCAAAGTAACCCCGTGGCAGTTGCAGTTTTAAGTGCAGCATAAACCTTACTGATCTCTGGGAACAAGCGCTTCTAAACCTGGCAAATTCAAAGTTTGTATGACTGGAAAACACAAATTCCATAAGAAGGTCACCGGGAGTAATGATGACCAAAGCCATGCCTTTTCCCCAGACCCATGTATTCTAACTACTGGGGGCCATATATTAGCTGTTAATTCTACACATATATTGGATGCTCAAAGGAGAGTGCTCCAACTTTGTGGCCTATTTTCCCTGAGCTGGGGTCTTAGCTGAGCTTTCAATAGCCCATTCCACCATGCTACTAGACTGGCTGCTTCTGGATGGTGAGGTCCATGGTAGATGTTGCAGTTATGTGCCTATTGTCACAACTCTTCTGCTGTTTCTGTAACATGGATCCCCGTTCATAGGTAATGCTGTTGAAGGCTACCATACCTATATTTATTAGGCATTGTGAAAGGCCTTAGATGATTATACTGGTGGAGACACTATGGGAAGGAAAAACAAACAACCGATATGTAAAATAGGCAGCAATTCCAGTAAAGATGAATTGCTGCCCCATTAGGGGTAGAAGGAACAAAACATAACCATCTGGCCATGAAATGGCTGGCTGGTCTCACTGAAGAATGGCATCATATCAAGGAATCAATGTCAGTCTCTACTTCTGGCAGTGACAATGGGGACAGTATCAGCAGCCTTGATAAGAAGCGGCCTACACTTTTGGGCTCATGGATAGGTTCCAACCCTGCTACCTCGGTCACTCTGTTTATGAGGTCGCTGCACAAATGCTGGGGTAGTTGAGTAGAGACCCTTGCTTATCTTCACCGGATCAGTCATCTGTGTCCCTGGTTGTTGAAATCCTCCTCTGTGGTGGATACTCTTTAGTAATCATTAATATTACACACAAAGATCTGCACAATTTGCCTCCAGTCCCATAGGCCGAGCAGTATGTCTCTTCTCTATATCTTCTTGCTCCATCTGGGGGACCATCCTCTAAGAAACAGTATAAATTACATCTCAAGGACCGTCTGGTGTCTTGGAATGGGGGGAAAAAGAGGGGAAAATTGCTCCACCAGCTCTTGTTTCCCACTGGTCAAAAGTTTAACCCACAAGATTGTTAACTCTCTTGCATTTCTAGGTTGTTGGTCATACGTGGTCACGAAGTGGGATCCTATGTCTTTGTGTCAACTGGGAAGCCGCAGGAAGAAGGTAAAGGGTTTACAGTGCAGTTATGAGGCTAGACAGTGTTAGACCATGCAGAGCTGGTCATTGCTGTAGCAGCTGGAACAAGACAAGTGAGGCTGAGAATATCTGAAGTGAAACATAAGTGTTGGATATACCTCTCAAAAGCACACTTCCAAAGAAGTGTGACCCAACTGTCTCCAGGATATAGAAATCAATGAAGCAATTTCATTCTTAATGTGGAGTTTTGCTGGCTCATAGGACTCCATCTGCATGACTCCCTCTCCACAGCCCCTCACTCTGTAGGCAATCTTGGAAGCCTCCGAGGATGTCTCAAAAGTGTCTGAGATTCCTTCTGGGCCTGTACTTTCGGTGACAATGCCTCTGTATGCATCCTGTTTCCTACACTGCCAGCCTTGGTCCCTCCAGCCTGATCCTCTGCTACTGCTGGTGCTCTGCTCTAGAGGCCAGCCTTGCTAAGTGCCTTGGCCAAGAAGCTTACACCTACAAAGAAAGAAAATGGTGTTCTCTCTTGCATCACGCTATGTCAGGGGAGAGGCCTACTCCTGCAGTGGCGTTGTTTGGGCTCCACGGTGTTACAGACTTTGGTGACACAGCATTGCCAGTTTTATTTATTTATTTTTCTTCTCTCCAGGGCTAGCATACAACACAAAGATAATTGGGCCAGGGTAGATTCAAATAACAGCCTTTGTGCTGAACCAAGGGTCATTACTCCTTTTGATCCTTAAGTCCTGTTGCTAAGCCCAGCTTGCTGTGCCAGAATTTTTCTTCCCCCAGGATAAATTTTCTCCTAGGAATTGCACAGCTCTTGCAATATAGTATCTGATGCATCTTTCTCCCTCTGATCTCCTCCAGTTTGCCAAAGGACTTTGTACAATTTTTTTTTTTCTTGTTCTGTCAGCCAAGCTGGAGTGCTGTGGCACAATCTCGGCTCACTGCAACCTCTGTCTCCTGGGCTCAAACAATTCTCCTGCCTCAGCCTCCCGAGTAGCTGGGATCATAGGTGTGTGCCATCATGCCCGACTAATTTTTGTATTTTTAGTGAGATGAGGTTTCACCATGTTGGCCAGGCTGGTCTCGAACTCCTGACCTCAGGTAATCTGCCCACCTTGGCCTCCCAAAGTGCTGGGATTACAGGCGTGAGCCACCGCGCCCGGCCGTACAAATTCTTTACCCAGAAAGTTCCTGAGGACTCTTATAAACCAGAACTACTGAGGGATGGGGTGCTACTGAAATTGCCCCCACAGGGTTGACAACAATTGCATGCTAGGTTCTGGACAGAAATATAGTTATAATTAAGCATCAATCGGGCTGTACTGTGGCCCATTTCCAGTAAACGTCACTAGATACTGATCATTTGCATTCCCATTGTTTCTATAGATAGGATTTCTGACATTAGGGTCATAAGACTGTTTAAAAATTGATTTGCATCCCCATTGTTCCCACAGACAGGATCTCTAATATTAGACTCATAAGGCTTCTGCTGAAGGATCACTTAAGATTTTTTTCAGACATGAATTCCAGCAACCAGTTTGAAGACCCCCACAGGTTCTTATTATATTTCTGTCTAGAACCCAGCATGCAATTCTTGTCAACTCTGTGGGGGCAGTTTCAGTAGCACCCCGGCCCTTGGTAGTCCTGGTTTATGAGTCCTCAGGAACCGCCAGGAATGGGATCAGCATGGGAACACGGTTCTTCATCTCCCTGTTCCATGATGCCACTCTGCACTCTTCAACCAGTCAACGATCTCCACATTTCAGCCACTCCCAAACTCCTAAAAACCTGAACCCCAAATTCATTGGGGAGATGGATTTTGAGGCTTTCTACCATCTCTTCATTCAGTGACCCTACAATTAAACCTCTTTCTCTGCTGCAACGGGGTGTCTCTGCTTATTGACTTACCATGTACACCAGTCAATGACTCTTTTATGGACACACTACTGCCTTAATTCCTCCCACCAATCATACCTGACCCTCAGCTCTGGCCCAACCCTAGAGCTTCCTAATTCTTAGGAAAGGAGAACAGATGTTCTTATACACACACTCTCTCTCACTAGCAGGTTAGTAACTTAAAGGTTTAAATTGGAAGTCATGCTTTAAGAACTCCTATTAAATGTTTACAAAACTTTTGTATTCGCACAGCATCCTTTCCCACTGTTCTCATTTTGATAATCACTCCCTCATTGGTTTTTGGTACCACTCAAGTTAAAATATTTGGGTCTTTGTGATACACAGAGACCAGGAAAGCGGAGAAAGGTCTACGGGAAAATGTACAATGGACATCCTCCATGCCCAGGTGCCAGTCATCATCCACCATCACCACCTCATAGGAGATGGAACCCAACGGATGGTCCCAACACAAAGGAGATGCTTTTTGTCCCCTGCAAAGTTATAATGGATCTCAGGCCCTGTCTTTTTAGACTTTAGGTGGGAACTTCCCCTTTGCATTTCTGTTGTCCCCTGGAAAAAGGAAATGGAATTTTATGTCAGCCATGATTCAAATTACTCAATACAAACCTGGCTGACACACTATTGAAGAAAGCATTTTATATGATGCTGCAGGTAGGTGTGCCCTGGAATTTTAGCTGCCTTCAGCTAAAATACTCATGTAAATGCTCACTTCAAAATGTATGTGCAGGTCAGATCCTGGGACAGATGCCAAGATGCTGCTAATATTGTTTTATTAGGCCATTATTCTGTGTTGGTTTCTTAAATGCAGTGGTCTTATTGCCATCTTCCTTTCAACAGCACTGGGCACACAGTTGGTATTAAACATGCTTATTAAAGAACTGAATGAAAGAAGTAGTGGTAGCAATCATCTCTTAAATTAGATGCCACGATCTGGGGATCTTTTCATTTTTTTAATGATAAATTTTCATTGTAGAAAACTTTGGAAAGAGAATTGGTATAGAACCCATTTGAATATTGTATAGACATTGATAAACATGGACTAACACACAGTCACAATTCCAATGTACAAAGATAGGGAAAGAATACAGCTATGTCTTATTTATCATTTCATTTGGATGTACCTCTATGCTTTAATAACTTACAATATTAGAGCTGGAGGAGATTTACCAGATACGAAAACTGAGGTCCAAAGAAATGAAGTGACTTGCTCAAGGTGACACATTAGTTAGTAGCAGATTCTGGACCACAATTCAGATGTCTAAATGCCTACTGGCATTTTCCCTTCTATTGCTTGCTCATAATGAGGCTTTCTTCTTAGCTGTATTTTTGCTACCATGTCACATGAATGTCTCCCCCTTTAATTTTGAAGTCCACTGTGCCAGAGGCGAGCCGGTCTCATTCCTTGAGAAAGGCTGCTGAAAGCAGTTTTTATTTCACCTTATATCACCAGATTTTAGTCATTCTCTGGCTTAATAACATCTCTGATGAATTGGTGGAAACACTGCTGTCTGAAATATTTCTGACACAGCTCTTCATTTCACAAACTATGCTAATTTTAAGAGGGGCAACGTTATTGTGGAAACAATTTGGTTAGAAATGCCATGAGTTTCCCTTCTCTTCTTCTTACCTTCTTATTTTTTTTCTCTCTCTCTCTCTCATCACACACATACAAACACACACACCTCAATTATTTCCTGCCTTCAAAGGTCTAAAAAGGAGCCTGGAAAATTATCCATGTTGTTCCCCTTTGACCTGACCATACCTGTACCTCTCAGATACGAGCAAATTTGGCTGTTTGTACAGAGAAATCCTCCCTCAGAAGTGCCTTCGGCTTCTAATAACTCTCACTAGGAGTGAGGCCCGCGTGAGTGCACAGCACGCACAGGCACACCGTGGCCAGCCAAGGCAACCAGAGCGGCCCCCCAACCACCACCACTGGAAGCCCACTGAAGGCAGTGCAGATGAAGAGGGGTAAAAAGTCAACCCACAGCTACATTTTCTACACACACAATGCTGGGCTCTATCAGGAAGTGTTTCCTGGGAGACATGACTGAACAGTCACACCTTTCTAAATGCACACACCCCAGGTGTGGTTCAGAGCTTGTTTCTGGTGAAAGATTCTTCGAATTTGTCATACCATCTTCTTATCAAGAAATCTTTCCTATTCTAACCTCTCACAGGAAAGTCCATTGCTATCACTTCTCACTGACCACTGTGAATATGCAGGAGAGGTGGTGACTACCTCTGAGTCACTGTTCACTGTTAGCTTCCTCCAGGGCAATCATCTTCCCAAGAAAGGCACATCTATCCTCTTTCTATGATCTAGCAGCTGCTGATGTGAAATCTATTGAATAGACCTTTATTGAGAGCATCTGTGTGCTGAACTCTTAGTAGATGAAGATAAATAATGTGAACCCTGCATCTGAGAAACTTATGATGAAGTAGAAAAGATGATATCATTAATGATGATGGTAATAATGATTAGTAGATGCCAGGCCTTTTACTAATTCATTTTAATTCCCACATCCACCCTGTTAAATATAATTATTTGTAAGGAAGCTGAGGCTCAGAGAGGTTATGTGACTTGCCTAAGGACAAACAGCTAATTAGTGACAAAGCCATACTACCTTTCTCCAAAGACCATGGTGCCAACCACTGTGAAAAAGCAGACAATTTCAGCAGGTGGTAAGAACTGTAGAGGAGTATGTACAAGGCACCTCGGGAGCACAGAGAGGCCATTTCACAGTCTGGGGAGTTAGAAAAGGCTTCCTGGAGGAGATGTTCTCTGCGTGGCCTCAGGCCCCAAATCCCTAGTCCAAGGGCAGAGGGACTCATGCAGTCACAAAGGGTGGTCATCACCTCTACCTCCACGAAGCCCACTGAGTCTCCACCCACATTTTCCTCCTCCACATCTTGGCTGGACATGACCTGCCCAAATCACTGTTGGTCCTGGTACCAGACTCTTCTTCAGAGGGATTTACCCTTCTTATTCTTCTGCACCTGTGCACCCCCAACTCGAGTGACTCGATTTCTGTCTAGTCTAAAGCAAGCAAGAGAATTGGCTGCTTTGGCTGCTGCCTCCCTTTCACCATTGAGTGAACCCGAGTGGCAGGGGAGGAGAATCAATGCATTGAATCCGAATATATCTGGGATGGAGTGACTCCATTACAAACGCATTGTGTCATACTTGAACAATATAAGGATTCTTTCCTTCTCTCTGAGAGCCCACAGCTGCAATATTTCTATGCTGCTTTGCAGACTGTTATCACAGTTTTAATGAAGTGTAGTTGGTTTGAAGTAAAGTCTGTCAGTTCTCATGAAAAGAATTAAATTTTGGTCTTGCACTGCATATTCAGCTTAAAACAGGACTCAGGGCTCATTATTCAGCAAACAGTAATTTGTTTTCATCCCCAAAATATTAATTGTGCTGCTGCATTTTCACCTGATGGGACGATGAGCTCATTATTGAGAAGGGTTTGCCCATAGGAAACGATTGATTACAATTATCTAGAAACCAATTGCTCAGAAAGAATTTGAAAGGGTCAGACACTGCAATGCCTAAGGGGCCCTCAGCTGGAAAAAGAAAACTAATTACCATTCACAATCTAGTGACATCCAAGGCAAACCAGTATAACCATTAGGATGTCTGTAATATTTGTAAAAGTTCTCTGGGGGCACTTTGTTTTGTAGCAATAATCAGTGACTATGAACATAGGGCCAGAGAATAAAACAAGGTTGTTTAGGACTACCCTTAATCTTCAATTAAGCCTATATGTCAAATGGGTAAAACTATCTCTCTTCTGGCTTACAGGTTGCCAATGACTTTAATCTCAGGGGTCTGCACATAAACAGCTGCTCAATAAATATTTGTTGAATGAATAAACAAATCTGAAGGCCTGTTCTGGCTGTCCTGGCTTTCCCAGAAGTGATTTTCAACCAGACATTCTACTGTAGATTCCAAGAAGCAACCTAATTTTTCCAACCATAGCTCTGGAAGGTGCAGAGAACATGGTTTATAAAGGAAAAAGAAAGAAAGAAAAAAGAAAGGGAAAGAGAAGGAGACAGAAAGACAGAAAGGAAGAAAGGAAAAAATGAATGGAGGGAGAAAGGGATGGAGGGAGAGAGGGAAGGAGGTAGCGAGGAAGGAAAGGGAATGAAATGGAAGGGAAGGGAAGAGAAGAAGGAAGGGAAAGGGAGGAAGGAAGAAAGGAAGGAAGAGAGAGAGAAAGAAAGAGGAAGGAAGGAAGGAAGGAAGGAAGGAAGGAAGGAAGGAAGGAAGGAAAGCAAAGAAAAGAGAGAAAGAGAGAGAGACTGGGCATATTGGCTCATGCTTGTAATCCCAGCACTTTGGGAGGCTGAGGCAGGAGGACTGCTTGAGGTCACAAGCTCAAGACCAGCCTGGGCAATATAGTGAAACCCTGTCTCTATAAAAATAAAAACAAATTAAAATATTAGCTGGTATGGTGCTGTGTGCTTGTAGTCCTAGCTACTCAGGAGACTGAAGTAGGAGGATTACTTGAGCCCAGGAGTTGGAGGCTGCAGTGAGCCATGATCATGCCACTGCACTCCAGCCTGGGTGACAAAGCAAGATCCTGTCTCAAAAAAAAAAAAAAAAAAAAGGGAGAGAGAGAGAAAGAAAGAAAAGCGAGCTATTAGGAGAAGATAAGGGACAGGGAAAAATAAAAGGGGTTGCAGACAGTCAGGAAGGACAGGGGAAAATATAAGACGAAAGGAGGGCAGTGGGGTGGCCAGGCTGAAAAGAGGAGGGTGACTTGGGAGAGCAGGCGTCTAGTAAAGCAGTTAAAGGCCTAAGAGCAGCTTTAAATAGCTCTGACTTAATAAAAAACAAGTGATATGACCTGGTAGTCTCAATAAATGAAAAGCAGAAACAGCCCCTTGGGAGGAATCTATGTCTCTGGTGGTTTAACAGACTAAATAAAAAGGTTAAAAGAAAGAGAAAGAGAGAGAGAAAAAAAAAAAAAACTGTCTCAGCTTAAAAAATCTATAGTCTTCCTAGAACTGTCAGGGAGTTCACTTACACAGTGATGAGAAAGGCTCTAGTTTCCAAAAGGGACTTTTCCAGAGAGAGACTATAAAATAATTGCCACACCCACAGGTTAGAGCGCTGGTTGTGGGGAAATAAAGTTGTTTACGCCAGAAAGCAGACCTAACTTATTCAGATAATATAGACTCTTTCCTTCTGTGAAATTTGGTTGGTATCATTGCTTTGCATAGTGGCTACCACCAGGATTGTGTTTTTGTCTGCCCTGCTCAGCAACTTAAAATGCTCGTAATCGACAAGTTCTTCATTATGTCTAACCGGTATCTCTCTTGCTTTAATACAAGTTTCTTTTTTTCCTCTCCAGCCTCATCAGAGGAGGAGATTAATTAGTGTCTATCTTCTGTACAGTATATTCCTTCACAGTCTTTACTCATTCATTAGCCTTCTCCCCCAAGGAAGGCTTTGAAAAATAACTAAATAGATAATGGGACCTGTTCCTGCTGCCTTTTTCTAACACATCCTAATACTCAGCACCACAGACCTGCCATGGGGAAGAGAATCACAACAAAAAAAAAATTCAGATTAAGAATTAACTGCATATTTCTTAAGCATTTGGTATAGATTATCACCCAAACATTAACCACATAATCTTCCAAACATTTTTATACGACTGATCCAGGCAGGAATTATCACCTCCACATGAGGGAAGAAAATAGAACTGTTTCTTTCCCTTGCAGGTTATCAGCACGGCCAGGGGAAACCCCCAGTGTCTGGGCTTGAACTTTCTCGCCCTGCCTACAGCCCAAAATATCCTTAAGAAAGAAAAATTCTCTTTCAAAATGGGCATATCTTCAAGTTAAAAGTCCAGAAAAAATCTCAAGGAAAATCTGAGAGCCACAGCCACCACAGGCAGCTTGTTCCTGCTCTCTTGGCCATTCTAACTCCACCTCCCGACTCATCCTCCCATCATGCCGGCTTTCTCAGCGTGAAATCCTTTCTCCAGAAAAGAGCCTTTAGGAAATGCTTCAGCCATTGACTTGGTTCATAATGACAACTTTCTTAAAATTTTCCATTAAGCACCAGCTGTTCTTTAAGGTAAACTGAAGAGAAAGGTCATCGTCCTTCTTGCTGCTTAAACTAGAACATGACTCAGAAGAACAAACAGGGAAGAGATGGCGGTAATTCCCACATTTTTTTTTTAATATTCCACGTGCTACTGCAGGCCCCACACAAGACCCAGGACTAAAGTAAGTCTTTCTTTCCTTATGTAACTGTTGACCTTTGCACAGACTCTCTAAGCTCCCAGGATGTGCAGGTGCCTACAGAAAAGGCACTGCATTCCTCTTCCCTCATACTAGACAGAAACCCGCCAGGCAAGACTGGCTTCCTCTGGGTCAGGGAAGCAGATGCCTAAACCCACGTCAGAACAGAAAGTGTGCAGCTGAGTGTGGGAGCGTGAACAGACTGTCTCCGAGTCACAGAAGGTTGTAGAGACTGCAGGGAGATGAAAAGGCCCCATCCCCAACCAACACTGCTTCCCAGGCTCAATAGCACCTGTGAAATGCCGTCATTAGAGATTCTTTGCTTTCCATCTTCTGGAACAAACCACACTGTGAACCGCTAACAAGCCAGTGGGAACTTGCTGATTAGATCACTCCCTCTGGAAGGGGGTGGGTGGAGGGAGGAGGTGCTCCCTGGTGCCCAAGCTGCTGGACATGGGGCAAGAAAGGTGGGAGGGTATAAAGATGGGCTTTTCCATCAGCAATGTTGCCCAAGCCCCAAGTAAGAGGATATAAACTGGAGCTATGGAAGGAGTGGGAGCAGGCATCCAGGTCTCTCTCCTCAGTCCAGCCAGTCCGTGGTTCCTAAGACTCCATGACGAGTTTCTCCTCACCCGCCTGTTAGACTGGCACACCATTTATACACACACTCAGAACAGTTCTGCCCTCAGAATGCACCCCTCACAATCTTGATCTGCGGCCCTAGGTTTTCAGTATGGGCTTTCCCTGGGTACCATGTCAAGTTAGGTCGATAGAATCTCAGCTTTGGTACCTTGGCAGTTCTCTCTGAGATTCACCCTTTGAGGCTTAGCTTTGCAAAAGGAAAAAGATTAAAGAAAAAAAAAAGGAAAGTTGACACCTGCCCAGCTACCTTTTGGGTGAAGAGGCTCTACTTACCCAATGAAGTGTTAGCCCTGCCCACTTAGTCCTGAACAGGCTGCATGGGCTGGAAGCCTCCTTTATGCCTCAAATTCCTGATAATATAGTATCCAATGGACAACTTCCAAAACATGGCATGTGAACTCTCTTCTTGATTTTAAGGCTGGGATTTCAGAAGTGATTTCAAGTTTGATTGCTGAGTTTTCATTTTCTATGGATATTGGCAAGCCAGCGTTCCCCGACAGTGTTTTCACCTGCTAGCCCTCACCCCTGCTGGTGAGCATTTCAGATTGAGGCAATCCCCTTCTGAGCCATGAAGACTCTTGCTTCATTTAAAAGAGCAAGTCTTCCAGGAATCTGCCTGTAGGCGAACCTCTACGTTAAATCATAGCCATTTGTCTTCAGCTTGGGTGGGTGTTACCATTTCCTCTCAAGTGTCCTCCCTTTCATGGGACAGCCCCATAGGAAAATGTATCCTCAGCCTTGTGGTGGAATTTCTCCTAGAATTTGCCAGGTGGTTCAAGTGACATTTCCAACTAGAGAGGAGAAAAGTAATGGAATGGGAAGCACATTCATAATTCTTTTCTTCTGTGACTAAATCTTTCAAGGAATTGGCCAATTATTCTTCTGGCCATGGTATATTTCAAACAGTTGCATTCACATTCTTTATTTGGGACAAGCTGTCTTTGGTCATCTCAGTTGACATGGGAAATTGGGGACTTTGGGCCATTTGGGTAAAATCTCACCTGTGTCTGAGTTATCTAGGTTAATTTAGGAAACAGGCTAGAATTTCACCTGATATATGTCTCTAGATTCTGTTTTACATTGACGACATGGCTTTTTAGAAACGTGTGGAGTCTCCCAGGTCTATCTCACATGGATTACCTGAACCAAGGTGGTCATATTATGAAGCTGAGAAGAGATTAGCTTCTTGCTTGATTTACTTTACTTTTTTCTCAGTTTTTACCCTATTTAAGGAAAGATGGAAACTCCCCGTCTTCTTTTATGCTCATTATTTCCACTGCAAAATGAAAAAGGAAGAAGTTGGTAACCAAATGCTTTTGATCTTCTCTGTCTCAGAACATTCTGCATAGTTCTATCCAGAGAGGACAGAGGCTGTGTCGATTCTGTCTGTGAAAAACTGAGACAAGTGGGTTTCAATAACGCACAGCTTTTCAATCTATTAAGGGGGTAGCCACGTGGTTGTTTATCATACCTAAAAGACTGAGGATTGGCAGGTACTGCCATTCAAATGACACCAATATGAGCACACAGGATGGAAAGGAGGAGCAGTGGTGGTGTCAGCAATAAAGTGATGACTCATTAGACGATTGCATCCTTCTCCCCACAGACACAAGACCACATTTCTGTTGGAATCACTACTCATTTCCATTATGCTCTGTTTCTCAAACCACAGCACAACACTGCCCCCCTTGACAATATGTAGTCATGTGTCAGGTACTGGTAACCAAGGGATAAACAAGCCCATTTTCCTGCAATACAACTTTTTCCTCAAAGATTTGGGGGTTGAGACATATAAAGTGACTTAATTGCTGATTTAAATAATTTTATATTTAAAAACAATATATTACGAAGTACAGCATGCTAATGTATTTTTAACACAAAAGGGGAGAGTGGGCCAGGCATGGTGGCTCACACCTGTAATCCCAGCATTTTGGGAGGCCAAGGCAGGTGGATCACCTGAGGTCAGGAGTTCGAGACCAACCTGACCAATATGGTGAAACCCCATCTTTACTAAAAATACAAAAATTAGCTGGGCATGGCGCTGCGCACCTGTAGTCCCAGCTACTCAGGAAGCTGAGACAGGAGAATTGCTTGAACCTGGGAGGCAGAGGTTGCAGTGAGTGGAGATCATGCCACTGTACTCCAGCCTGGGTGACAACAGGGCAAGACTCTGTTTCAAAAAAAAAAAAAAAAAGGCACGGGGGAGAGTGCACCCAGATTTTCCCACTGAAGTAACTCTTCTGCTAAGTGCCAGGCTTCCAGGGAGTGGCATTTCCTTGCTCCTGCAGGTAGGGTACTTGGGCAGAAACACCTGAGAAGCACATCCTGCTCCGTGTAACAAAGACTACCTGCCATGTAAGTGTTCTGAGGCTGCTCAGCAGCTGGGCTTCTGGTGGACAGGCCTGACCCATGCATGCAGCTGAAGAACTAGTCGCATGACATTGGGCCAAAACGAGTCATTCCACTCTTCCTGCTCTAAATAGATCACCACTGTCTGTCTGTTGCCATTGCTTCTCACTTGACAGTAGTTATGAGGCCATTAGTAGAAAACAAGAATCTGCTCTTACCCCATCTGCATATTGGACAAGTCCTGTACTATTTAGCTTGTGAGCCCTGATAAGAAGTCAGCACAATCTGCCCATTGACTGCTGACCTTCTTTTCCAGTCCCAAGTACCACAGTCTCCTGGCTTAGACTCTAATTTTGCATGTCGCTAGCTGTCCCCAATTGAATCCCTTTCAGTTGCACCTGCATGGTACTTGTAAGAGAAGAGAAAGGGCTCCCATTGAGCTAATTCAAACTTCTGGCCCTCACACTTGTTCCACTCTTGTGTGTCTTGGGAATCTCTAATTTAAAGCCTAAACATGTTTAAAGAATGCTGTTTTCATGCCTCCACAATGCACTGTTTATTCTGACCTATACTCCTAGGAACATGGTGGGTACTTCCTTTGTATTTTTTTTTTTCCAAAGAAGGAGGCTAAGCAGTGATGACTGGGCTCTTTTACCTTCTCCTTCTTCGTATGGGCTTGAGGTCAGCTATGCCTGTGACCAGGTCTTCAAGGCGGGTTTGCAATAATCTCTGGGTTTAGCGCCTTAAGCATCTATTCTGGATCTGGTTCTCCCATTGTTGGTTTTAAAGTAAAGAAACTTACTTGGGACATGAATAGCTCACTGCTATATTCCCATGAGGGCTTAACACATTTAAAAATTGTGATGATAACAGAATATTAGATGCCATGATGAATTAGGAAGTTCAGATGCCAATTTATAATGTAGTGAGGTTTAAGAAGAATTACTATAATAACTTTTGCTACTAGAACTCCTTTGGTGAAGAGAACTAACTGTTAAGTTCCATAAAGGTAGGGAACTCTTTGAATGCCCAGTTCCTAGCTCAGCACTGGGCACATAGTAGGTGCTCAATAAATACTTGTCGAAAGAAATGAATGCATAAAAAACATATCAATGAGCCGTTTGGATAGACCAAATACAGCATCTGGAAGGAGACAGCAGAACAAAGGAAAAGCTAAATGGTTATGCCTAAGAAACTGAAAGGGGCTGGACACAGTGGCTCACGCCTGTAATCCCAGCACTTTGGGAGGCCGAGGCGGGTGGATCACTAGAGGTCAGGAGTTCAAGACCAGCCTGGCCAACATGGTGAAACTCCATCTCTAATAAAAATACAAAAATTAGCCAGGCATGATATTGGGTGCCTGTAGTCTCAGGTACTTGGGAGACTGAGGCAGAAGAATCGCTTGAACCCGGGAGGAGGAGGTTGCAGTGAGTTGAGATCGTGCCACTGCACTGCAGTCTGGGCGACAGAGTGAGACTCCGTCTCAAAAAAAGAAAAGAAAACAGAAAATGGAAGGAACTGGTCCTTACGAGAGAAGATAAAAGGAAGAGTGAGAAGGCTAAACAACACTTAAAGAGGCAGGAATGGATATTTAAACTCAGGTATGTACTGAAATCAGTTTTAAGTTGTTTATGTTTCAGGGGGCATAAAATAGCTCCATTTCCCTGTGTTTATATAAAGTCTGCCACACACGCAAAGGTCTCAAGCGAGGGCTTTCCATTGCTTTATTTGCTTAGTGGCAAGCAGTGAAAGGTGCTGAGTTTTCATGTGTGGGAAACACCCAATGAGAAAGGGCTGTACACATGGTGGTTAGATGATCCATAAACTATTTTGCTTGAAGCAGGAACCAAGAGCCAGAGATACCACCTCCTCCTTTCCCTTCTCCCCCAATTCCAGGAACGTTTGGTTAGCAAGGATTACATCCCGCACGTGAGGGATGGGTTTCATTTGATCCCACTGGTATCTAAACATGATGAGGAATGACCTACTTCATTGGTGTCTGATATTGCTCAGGAGTTGCTTTTTCTTTGTGGGGTGGTCAGAGGGAGGCAGAGCATCAGGATAAATAGCTAAGCTAATGCACGCTGGGCTTAATACTAGGTGACAGGTTGATCTGTGCAGCAAACCACCATGGCACACGTTTACCTACGCAACAAACCTGCACATCCTGCACATGTATACTGGAACTTAAAATTCAAAAAAAAAAAAAAAAAAGAGAGAGAGAGAGAGAGACTTGTTTTTTTCTTTCAACCCTTCTCATTATCCTCTTTTCCCATTGTTTATAATGTCTTCAATAATTTTAACTATTATGAAAAATGAAAGGTTGCACTAGGAAGAGAAAAACAACAAGGTGAGAAATCTGTGTAATTATTCCCATAATCTCTGAGACATTTAGGCCCAGGACTGGGGGTCACTTATGAAATCTATTATTGTCTTTTGTAAGACCCAGTTTAATACAGGTTAGAATGGCTTTTGAAAAGGGCTTATCTTGAATCCAAAGTAATAATTAATTGGCATAAATAAATATGATAAGAAGTTATGACAATATCTAAAGCTTCAAATCAGTTTTGTTTAATAAAGAAAAATCTTTCAGATCACTGAGGAAACATGCTTTTCCATCTCCAACCACCTCAACCACTATGATGGACTACTGTGATTAAAACAGTAACTCTCTCTCCACCATTTTGACTATGATAATAGGTGTCCTTTATCATATCTCTTTATTTAAACTTTTAAAAATGAATTTGATTAAATTTGAACTTATGGGAAACTTGAATACCAAGAGACAGTTTAAAGTTAATGTTCTTAAAAATTATTTCAGCCTTTTCTCCAAACTCTCCAAAGATTTTTCCTAGGACAATACTATGGAAAATAAATGGGGAGAGGAGACCTCTGGCATTTGAGGATTTAACAGTGGCATACTTATAGTCCACAATTTCTGCTACTTGGGAATTCTATGATAGAGACAAATTTGTCATTTTGAACCTCATCTTAATGTGGCTCTGTTGTTCTCTACTGCTCTGCTACTCAATAACTTTCTAGAAATGATAAACTTTCTTGAAAATTGAAAAGGTAGTTAATTCATGGTGTGAAGGTAGGTACAAGAAACAGACTATCACTGGAAATGTGGTTCTAGAAAAACCTGGATTCCCCAAAGTAAAGAGAAAAAATCACTTCAAATGTTCAGAAGGTGTCTGCATTTCTCAAAAGACATACAAATGGCCAACAGGTATATGAAAAAATGCTCAACATCATGAATCATCCGGGAAATGCAAATCAAAACCACAACGTGGTATCATCTCACTCCAGTTAAAATGAGTATTATCAAAAAGACCAAAAATAACAAATGCTGTCGAGGATGCGAAGGAAAACATTTTCCATTTGATGTTGGTGGGAATGTAAATTAGTACAGCCACTATGTAAAACAGTATGAAGGTCCCTCAAAAAACTAAAAATAGGACTATGATCCAGCAATCCCATTGCTAGGTACACATCCCAAAGAAAGAAAATCAGTCTATTGAAGAGATATCTGCACTCCCATATTTATTGCAGCACCATTCACAATAGCCAAGAACCTAAACGTCTATCAATGGATGAATGAATAAAGAAAATGTGGTGTATATATACACAATGGAATATTATTCTACCACAAAAAGAATGAAGTCTTGTCATTTGCAACAACATAGATGGGACTGGAGGATATGAATTAAATAAGCCAGGCACAAAAAGACAATGTTGCATGTTCTTCCTCATATGTGAAAGCTAAAAAAAATTTGGTGAATAGATGGAGATGGAGAATAGAATGGTGAATAGAGATGGTGGAGATGGAGATGGTGAATAGAATGGTGGCTATCAGAGGATGGGAAGGGAAGTGGAGAAGAGGGTGGATAAAGATAAGTTGGTTAATGGGTACAAAAATACAGTTAGGTAGAGGGAATAATCACTAGTAGCACAATAGGGTGACTATAGATAACAGTAATTTATTGTATATTTCAAAATACCTAGAATAAATGGAAAATTTCTAACATTCCCATTAGAATTGGAATGTTCCTAACACAAAGAAATGATAAATGCTTGAGATGATTGATATCCCAATTACCCTGATTTAATCATTATACATCACATGCTTTTCTCAAAATATCACATATATTCCATAAATATGTACAACTATTACGTATCCATAAAAATTAAAAAATAAAAATAACAAAAAAGAAGTTGTCCGCTGGTTCTGAGTTAAAAAAAATTAAGATTCAGGGAGAATCATTTTCACTACCAGTCCTTAGCTGAAACTTTAACACAGAGGGATACTATAGGAGAAGTGACATTATACTCAAATTCTGTTTCCTGCTCATCCACTAGCCAGCTGTGTGAATTTGGGAGAGTTACTTCGTCTCTCTTGTCACTGTCATCATCATCACTACCCTCATGGCCAGCATTCATGAGCTCTTTCTATGAGTTAGGCACTGTGCTTAGCTCTTTGCTAGGATTATCTCATTTAAAGCTCACATCAACCTGATGCAGTGGGCATATTACTATCCACAGAAGCCAATAATACTGGAGGACAACTGCCAATATTTATTGAATGCTTATCGTGAGGGGGTATTATGGCAAGAGCTTTAAATGCATCATTCCATATAATCCTTATAATAATGCACTGAGTCTTATGAAACCTCTATTTAACAGACAGAAAGTTGAGGCTTAGAGAGGCTCATTAATTTGTCCATGGTGACCACAGCAAGTAAGAAGTGAAGAAGGATTCTGAATTAAAAATTATCTGACTCTGAAGGTCAAGATCTTAACCACTAGGCTCTGCTGGATATAAAAATAATCCTGCTGAAAATTAGACAATTTGTTTACAGATGTGGAGTTCCTTATATTTACATAAACACTGGTGTTGGCATTCTTATGTCACTTAATTGATATGTCATGTAGACAGTATTTCCCATTGGCAAGGCCAGACCTTAGATCGATTTCCTCATAATTTTCATGGACCCAAACTCAATGTGACTTCCTACATGTGGCCAATAACAAACACTTCGAGGACAGCTAGTTGAAGTTCAGGTGGTAAAAATACTGACTGTTAAGCTGGTTTCATCTCTGACTTTAGGTGGCACATAAAGGATTGAACCTGTGCTCTGATCGAATTAACCATGTACTTTATCCAAAGAAACCAGTTGCCTTCATCAAATCCTAAGTGTTAACTTGAGCAATTTCATTTTTTTGTGCCCTGGCAAACAGATGGCAAAAATCTGTTTCTGACAATTGAGCAAACTTTCTTTTTGCCTTTCTTAGCTTGCAAGAGCAAAGGAATAGAAAATGGAAATTCACTAGGATGAGTAGAAGGCAGATTTCTAATGTAGATGCTTCAAATCCTACATATACACAGAGTCTCTCTCTCACACACAAACACACAGGCACATGCACCACACAAATACACTCACATGCCCTGATATGCACATGCACACACACACACACACACACACACACACACACACACAGCCCCCAGTAGCAGAACAGCAGACAAGAGTGACCAGCGATTTGTCTATCACAAGAACACAGTGGGAGATTGGTAATATTCCATTTTTATGCATTTTCTTTACGAGATCACAGGTCAAAGTTTAGACTTTTCATAGAAGACACAGAAACAAATAGAATCTGTTAGATGGATGGTAAATCTGAGAAGCAGTTGTATCCAAATTATAGTTATTAGTGGTATTTCAGTCTCTGGGGAAAGATAAATTACATTCAAGTCCATTACTTAGCAGAGTTGTTATGCATTTAGGAACTTAATTTGGGGACAGTTTTGATTTTCTTTGGAAGAGAAAAGACAGAGTCATCCTTTGGCTGAAGCACAAGTATTTTGGGTTCTAGTCGGATATCATCTTCTTGTGCGAGACTGGCCAAGTGTCAGTCTTTTCCGCCACGGGTGGTGCCGATGAAAAGAGGAGGCACATGCAGGGGATCTGTTCTCAGCCTCATAATGATACTCTTCCTGCATCCGACATTCACTAAAAATAACATCTGAATGAAGGAACTGGGTCACCTGGTGACATTTCTGGTAGTAGCAGAACATTGTGGGAGAAAGCCTTTATGTTTTCACGCAGAATTGCACAGGTTCAATGTGTTGGGTTTATGCAAGGCACTTCCAGAGAAAGCTAAGGAAATTCCTCATTTGGATCTCTTCAAAGCAAAGGAGAGAGGGCTGCACTTCCGGGGCAACTTGAGGACACTCCCTCACAGAGGCAGGGGCTGAAGTAGACAAAGAAAACTTTAACATCCCATTTCAATTCTGCAATTCTGTAATTTTTTTTCCATGTGACATACTGGCCCCAGGAAGTAAGTAAATCACTCAATTGCTTTATCTCTCCTAATGCACTTGTTTCCTTTTCCAAGCACTAAAGCACAAGCCGCAGATTATTTTAGTGTCACATGGCTGGAGTGAAATTTATTTAGAGCCTTTGAAGACAGAAGATACTTGTAGCCTAATTCCCAACTCCAGGAACTGTCAGGATACCTGGCACATAGGTTCAGTAAGGGTTGTTGAATGAATAATAATAATCCAAAACCTCCTACAGCCTCTCTGATGTATCTTTCACTGCTTTTACCCTCACTCAGTCAGCCCATCCCAGCCACATGGGTGCCCTGGCTGATCCTCAGACACATGAAAGCATTCGTCTCCTTTTGCATTCTCTGTGCTTTGGGCCTGGAATGTTTCCCCCATGTATTTGTGGGATTGGCTCCTCTACTTCCTAAAGTCTGTTGAAATCTCACCTCATCAGTGAGAACTTGTCATTTCCTTCACTCCTCCTCGATTCTCCACATTCTTTCATCATACTTACCAGAGACTGATACAGTATATATTCACCTGTTTATTTCATGTCTTCATCCTCCCACTAGAATGTGAGCTCCATAGGAGCAGTGACTTGGTCTTGTTCATTGCTGGATCCCCAGAGCATAGACGCAAATATTGACTGAGTGAATGAACAAATGATTGAACAGATGTTTTAGTCATGATTCCTCTGGTCGACAGCAACACTCACTCAGGCAAGCTCAGGTAAAGGGGATTCAACTTAGTAGGAAGAATCTTACAGAAATCCAAGAATAGGAATATCGGCTGGGCATGGTGGCTCATGCCTGTAATCCCAGCACTTTGGGAGACCCAGGTGGGTGGATCACTTGAGGTCAGGAATTCAAGACCAGCTTGGCCAACACGGTCTTTCATACAAAAAATTAGCCGGACATGGTGGCAGGCACCTGTAATCCCAGCTACTCAGGAGGCTGAGGCAGGAGAATCATTTGAACCCGGGAAGCAGAGGTTGCAGTGAGAGGTTGAGATTGTGCCACTGCACTCCAGACTGGGCGACAGAGCCAGACTCTGTCTAAAAAATACCACAAAGAGGACAGGTGCGGCTGCTTACACCTGTAATCCCAGCACTTTGGGAGGCCGAGGCAGGCGGATCACTTGAGGTTAGAAGTTCGAGACCACCCTGGCCAACATGGTGAAACTCCGCCTCTACTAAAAATTCAAAAATTAGCCGGACGTGATGCACACCTGTAATCCCAGCTGCTCTAAAGGCTGAGGCAGAATCGCCTGAACCCAGGAGGCAGAGGTTGCAGTGAGCTGAGAGGGTGCCACTGCACTCCTGCCTGGGCCACGGAGTAAGACTTCATCTCAAAACAAACAAACACACACACACACACACAGAAACAAAACAAAAACAAAAACAAAGCAAAACAAAAGGAATGTTGACAGCCTTCTTGGTAGGACCAGGCATCCTGGAGGCAGGAACCAGAAAGAACCTCCAGGGCTTCAATGGAAGGGCGGGGAGGATCTTGCTTCCAGCACTGTGCCATTACCACATTGCACATCTTCTCCTCTCATCAGTTCCTTGTTTCCTTGAACTTTGTTTGACTTGTACGATGCCACGTGACAGTCCCAGCTCTGAGTTTGCCTCATCACCTCTCTATTGGCTCTTTCAGTCTCAGTTTACCAAAAAAGGAACCAATGGTCTCAGATCATCTCTGCAGGCCTGGCCGGCAGTTCCTAGTCTCTAACTTCTCACCTGCTGGGCAGCTGCCCTGCCTGGGTCCACTCACCTGTGCTGTGGCGCAGGCAGCATGTGGTCTGCTCCTCATTCAGAGGCCACTCGAGGGACAACTTCTAAAAGGAGCAGGCCATTGACCTCCTTCACACCATCCTCCTCCTTCTCCTGGATGCTCTTTAAACTCCTACTTTCCCCTTTAAAGGCTATAGGAGGCTCGCTGTACTTTTTACATTTGTTTGACTGATGTTTTAAACCAGTTTTGCTCAAAAGTGATTTAAAAATTATGTTGGTTTAAAGACTTATAGTTAACGTGGAACCAAATATCAAATGAGCGCTCTTTTTGTCGGGCTTCATGGGCAGATTCTCAAAGGAATCTGACAAGTACAGCTGATGTGGCAGGTCCTGCACCACTCCTGGGCAGAGAGGTTGTCACAGACACAATTGGCAAGAAATGCCATATCTAGGAGGCATGCTTGTCTTCCCAGTTAGGAGGACTGTCTGAACTTGGGAGAAGGAATACACTGAGACAGCTATATTTAAAGCAAAGAGCCAGGCAGCAGACAACTATTTTGCTCAGCTCAGAAGCCGGGAGCTAAGTCTCTTGAAAGGTGTGTGATTAATCCCTTACATGTCCTATTTAAGTTTCCTCCCAAGCCCAGGGTTTGTTTTCCTTTCTGGTCTCAAGAGTGTATAGTGGGGGATGCTGAGCTAATCATATTGAAGGCCAGCATGGACCCTGATGATGTTCCTGGCTGTTGCCCTCAGTGCTCTGCGGAAAGCAAGCAAGAACGAGAAATGGGGCAATGACCTCTGGAAGCCCACAGGTGCATTCAGCAGACCAGCCAGTCACTCCCATTCTGTGGCTCTCACAAGTGATAGCCCCTTTGGGCCTCAGCTTCCTTATCTCTAAATGTCAGTGTTATCAGGATCAAAATCTAGGTGACACATGATGTGTGGAAAATTCTAGGTTTTAAGCTTATCAGGTAAGGGACTTTATCTTTTAGAACAGGGATTGACAACTATGGTCCAGGGCCAAGTCCAGCTCACTGCCTGTTTTTAATGAGCTACAATCTAAGAAGGGTTTACACTTTTACAAAGTTGGAATGAATAAAAAGAATAATAACATTTCATGACATGAAAATTAGATGAAATTTTAATTTCAGTTTCTGTAAATAAAGTGTTTTACTGGAATACAGCCATTCTCATTGGTGGTTATATATTGCCTATGACTGCATTAGCACAACAACAGAGTAGCTGGAACAGAAACTACATGGTCCACAAAGCCTAAACACATTTTCTGTCACTTTACAGAAAGAGGTTGTTAACTTCTGTTTTTGAGTATGGAGCCTGGGTCACCCACACCTAGATTCAAATCATACACCCTTTCCTACCTGTGTGACCTTGGAAAGCTATTTAACTTTTCTAAGCCCCAGTTTCCTCATCTGTAAAATGGATGAAAACAGTCTGTATCTCAAAGAGTTGTCGGGAGAAGTTGAATGGAAAATTGAATGAGATCATCATGAAGCACTAAGCAGAGATCCCAGCACGGTTGAATAAACCAATGCGTGATTCCAAGTCTCTTATCCTCAGCTTCCAGATCAGCAGCTGGCACAAAACAGGTGCTACATATATATATCTGTGAGATAAATAAATAAACTGTAAAGTGTAAATTTAATATTATTTTGATGTATCATTCCGAAGATGTCTGGGGCCAAGCAGTCAGCAAGACAAGCCAGAGGTTCAGGGTGGGTCAGGACCAAGCAGAGCCAGACCAGTCATGGATCTGTTGCTGTTTCTACTCCTGCTCCCCAGGGCCAACTGAAGCATGGGGGTGGCTATCACTGGACACTGAGATTTTTTTCTCCCGCTCAGGCTTATCACAGTACTGTCTGAAACTAGAGGACATTTACTCACTCACTCACTTACTCACTCGCCCATCAGGAAATTCTTTCGGATTTACCTTTAAAAGTATATCCAGAGTCCTCCCTTTCTGTCTCCTCTGCCATTCCTATCACTCTGCTCTGAGGCACCCTGTCATCTCTCACCTTGATTATTGCCTCATCCTTCTAACTGGTCTCTCTGCTTCCACCCTCATTCTCCCAGAGCCTATTCTTAGTACAGAAGCTAGAATGACCCTTTAAAAAGGACAGGTCATGTCAGTCCTCTGCTCAAACTGTCCAGTGGCTGACCATCTTACGCAGAGGAAAAGCTGAGGTCCTTACGATGGCTCACAACTCTCTACCTGTTGTGTCCCACCCCACTGCCTTTGACCTCCTCTCCTGTTACTCTCCCCGTTACTCACTGTGCTCCAGCTACAGGGCCTCTTTGCTGTCCTCAAATGCACCAGCAGTCTCTTGTCTAAGGCCTTTGTCTGGTCTGTCCCTTCCATCTGGATGCTCTCCCTCCAGATATCTCTGAGGCTAACTCCCTCACCTCCTTCAACTCTTTCCTCAAATTTCACTCTTTGATGAGATCTATCTTGGCCACCCTGGTTAATCAGTGCTGCTCACAATCAGAAATGTACCCTTCCAACATTCCAATATCCCTTGCCTTATTACTTACTTATTTTGTTTTTATTGTTTGTTCCCATTCAAATGTAAGCACCATGAGGGCAGGAATTTTTGTCTCTTATGTTCAGTGATGTATCCCAAGCATCTAAAACAGTGCCTGGTAGGTACCCAATAAAGTTTGGTGATTGATAGTCAGTTAATGATCTAATATTTTATAATACAATAGTTTTTCCCCCAGACTCAGAATCTGCCTGTCATTGAGTCTGCCAGGAATCTGACCACCTTCTCGAAGCCTTTGAACCAACAGCTTAGAGTCTACAAAGGAAACTGTGGGGAAAACTTCCTCTTCCTCAGTGAAATCTGAGAAAGCCCAAACTGCCCCCCAGTGACAGCTGTACCCTCTGGTACAGAAATGACTGCGGTTCCTGCTCACCGAAGCAGGATAATCCAGCATCAGACTATTCATACTCTTTCACTTGCTTTGTTTTTGCACCAGTATTATTGACAAGATCTGTATAACTTGAGCAAAGGAGTGGAGAAAGACAAACCTCAATAGCAGTGATTTTCCATCTTGCATAAAAGATCTGGCAGGAAAAAGAGTTTGAAATATTGGCAAGAATTATGGGTAGAGTCTGTTAGTTATCCCATTTACCCCAGATAATAGTGGAGTCATATCATCACCTCTAGGAAGGATAGAAGAAAACTGTGATCTCCTCAGGTTCTGTACCCCACCAAGCACACCACAGGCACATCATGCACATCGATCTCAAGAAGGAGGCCATCGCTCACTCACAGACACTCAGTCCCCAGTTGTCATGCAGTAAGGAATCCTGTCAATGTTAATAGGATACATCCCCAAGGTTCTACTCCTCTGGCATATGTTCCATGAGAGATGGCTGTGGTCAGAGTCATCATAAAGTGTTAAGTACATATGAATCATAAATAGTGATGAATAGCCACATTATAAATTGTGCAAGCCTTGTTTACTGGGATGAGATTTATACCTAAAGATACTGGCAGTGAAGTCTCCCTCTACCCTTTTAAGACCTCAGAATACTTGGCAATAAACAAAGAAAGGAAGTGGCCTGAAGAATTTATTGAGCAAAGCCCTTGACTAGACACAGCTTAGGGCATTCCTAGTGCTTCTCTATCTATAAGGCAGAGCAGGCTCCCAAGGTGATGCATGGACTCTTTCTTCATCTTCCCCAAGTGTTCTGTTCTTTTTCAATTTGGTATTTAAGGAAAGGGGTGGGGGAAGGAAGATTCTTAAGGGAGAGCAGAGTATAGCCTGCATTTCTGGGCTTCTCTTTAGAACCTGCAGGTTTGAAGTACAGCTTCAATGCTTCTAACGAATATAGAATTATTTACTGATGTAGAGCAGGCATCTACAATATTTTCCAACCATCGCTTTTGTAAGTGTGCTTAAAAAAAAAAAAAGAAAGAGAAAAAAAGAAGCCAAGCTGTTGCTCCTCCCTGCTCCTGCCCAGTCAGAACATAAGGAACAAAATAAGTGAAATCTTCATGCTTTATAACGCCCTCTCAGGCAGTGCCCCCTTCACCCTGGGCCAGTGAGTCTATTTGCAAAGCTTATTTAAGATGAGAAGTGAAATGCAGTGAACAAGCTGTGCCCCTCAGCCTTGATGAATATTTTCTAAGGGAACTTTGACCAGTCTCAAACTTCTTCACAAATTCAAGAGGAAAAGGCATCAGGCTTCTAAATGGCCTGGATCAGGTTTCCATAGTAGCTTGGTTAGACAACAGACCTTTTTCCAAGAGTTATGCAGATCTTGTCAATAATGCTGGTGCGAAAACAAGAAAGCCAACAATGAGGTCTTGTTCATTTTAAGCTGAGTCATGAAAAATCGTGCACTAAAACCATCCTTGGAGAAAGACCTGATTGGTAAAACAACAGCCACTAAACTTGGAAGGAATTTCTGAAAGGAAATGTTACCCTGAAATGTACTCTGAAAGCCATTTAAAGCAATGAGAGATTTAAGAAAAATAATTTGACACCACACTTCTCAACCTCATAAAACATTTTAGAAATGAACTCATTATAATAATTTATAGCAGGAACTAGTCTCTTATGTCTCAATGGACAGTCTGTCTGACATCACGGTCCCATTTGTATGATTCATTTTTTTAAAAAGGCAATCTTGCCAGACCATTAAAAAGTAAAACAATTAATTACTTTTATGATAGTTGGTTGCCTTCTAGTTCCTGGTTTTTCTCTTCCGGGAACATTATCACTCAGGCAGCCTTGCCTGATATTTCTGCCAACACATGTCAGAATGCTCTCTGTACATAAACACAGACCATCCAAAACCTGCAAAATGAAGCCCTTATTTCTTTGGGCATTGCAAATTTCATACTCTTCCTATCTGGTGTTGCTTACAGTTTCTGCCTTCTACTTCAGGATCTCTTCACAGCAAGCAATTGTTCAAACTGACCTGCAATACCATTACACCAAATGTCACCATTTATCCCAACAAATAGGAAAGCATTAGTTAAGGACAGAGCTGTTTTCATTGGTGCTCTCTCAAAGGAGACAGTGGGAAGGTTGTAGTGATGCAGAGTAAAGGATTAGGAAATTATTCCTTCGGAGACTGCTCATCTGCCTCTACCTCCAGGGGAAAGTCAGATGCTATCTCATTCAAAGCAAGTCTGGTTTTTCATTTCTCAACCTCTTCCTTCTCCCCTCCTAATCTTCTTTATAATTACAGAAAAAGTAGACCACCACCACTGTTGTACGTTTTTTAATTGCTTACTATAATTATTATGACAACAATTGCTGGGTGGATTTGCCATCTCCAATGTTTTACCACAATGAAGAAATCAAATCCTCTTATGAACATGATCTCATTAGTTCCCATAATGACACATTATTCTGACATGATGCAAGGTCTAAGAACTTCAATACTCATTCTCTTTACAGATGGGGAAAGTGAGTCAAAATTCTGGGAAGCGGTAAAGCAATTATTCAAACTGGAATTAAAACCTAGTGTTCCAATGCTCATTTAGTGCTAGTACTACCCAAAATGATTCTACATTTTATAAGCAGGTAATAAATATATGAGGGTCAGCCAGGATGGAGTGAAAATAAAAATAATTCCATGGCGTTTTAATAGCTTTTCTGTAACTTTTGACTGCGGCTCTTTGGCCGAAGTGTAACATACAAAACCAAAAGACGGTAAAACAGAACATATTGAAACCTTGACACCGCTCAAAGAACTAGATGGTTTACCCTCTTACATAGGAAGCAAATAAAGGAGAAACCGTCAATGACTGATGGGAACATAATACAAAATTTAAGTTAGTGGTTTATTTTTAAAGTTTGTATAATATGGACTACAAAGGGCATTTTTGAGGCATGGAAAGGTCACCCACACACTATTCCATTCAAACTAGCTTCTTCTTTGAGATGAATCTTCAGTTTGATCTCCTCCATGAAGCCTTCTTTGACTTCTGTAGCCTGGAGTAATTTCTATCTTGGCTGAATTCCTACAGCACTTTTCATCTAAACCGTGATTCTAGTTACAGTGTATTTTACTATATGGGAGGAAAACCAAACACTAAAACCATCTCAAGTAAAAAGAGAGTTATTGAAAGGATACTGTAGACTATTATGGGAATTTAATATTAGAAGCACAAAGAAGACCGAACTGGAAAATTATCAGGTAGAATTCTACAGTTTTCCCTCTGCCTCTGGAATATTGCTATTTCTCTTGGTGTATCTACCCTAGTCTCTCTGATGACTGCTCACCTATGGTTCTTACTCCTTCATAGCCACAACTTGGCCATGACTTTGGCTTGACCTAGTGCCCATTCCATTGCCAACTCGACATAACCTTACTGCCCAAACATCTACTACCAACTGACTGCAATCTCTGAGCCTCTTCATTCAAATCCTAAGTGGGAAATCTCACTGGTTAAGCCCTATCTATAGGTTGGTACCCTTTGGGTTAGGTGTCCAATTTTAGTCCAGTTCCTGAGACTTGGGTGTGTGGGGGCAATCGTGTTTGATGCAGAGGTGCCCCTCCAGCTATAAGGGGAATTTAAGCCAGGGTTGCCTCATGTATTTGTTCCAACCAGGCTTAGTATATAATCATATTCTGCCTTGCCTTCATATTTAACTCGTTTTGTACATGTGACCTGTCTTTCCCGATACAACAAAAGTCTCCTGATCTCAGGCCCTGCCTTATTTTCTTTATGCCACTTTCAGAGCCTTATAAATGGGTTATCAAGAATATTTCTGGAACTGATTTTATCTTTCTTTGACAAATACAAAATGTAGACACTACTTAGCTATTTGATGAGTGAATTAATGGTGTTACATTTTCAATTGCAATATTTTGAAAATATTGATTAAAGAAGATCACAGATAACCTTATTTTTCTTTATAGAAGTTTGGTCTTCTCATTGGCAAGCATCACATACAAGCAAGTGCGTTTGTATGCGTGTGTGTGTGTGTGTAACCATATTTCAAAAATGGTTTTAAGATAACGTGTTCATAGACTTTAGTGTCCCACAATGACAGAATAACTGATACCTGACTTTCCTTCCCACTGAAATAAACTGTAACAATGAGCAAAATATATGAGGCCATTGTTTTTGGAAAAAGAAAAACAGGCATCTGTATTAGGCTGTTCTTGCATTGCTATAAAGAAATACAGAGACTGAATAATTTATAAGAAAAGAGGTTTAATTGGCTCACAGTTGTGCAGGCTGCTTAGAAATTTCCACTGCCAGATACCCTAAATCATCACTCTTAAGTTCAAACTCCCACAGATCCCTGGAGCATGAACAGAATGCAGCCAAGCACTTCGCTGAGGCCGAGGCCTAACACACATGACCTTTGCTCTAGTTCACAAATAAGTTCCTCATTTCCATCTGGGACCTCATCAGTCTGGCCTTCATGGTCCATGTCACTATCATCATTTTGGTCACACTCATTTAACCAGGCTCTAAGAAGTTGCAAACTTTCCCTTATCTTCCTTTCTTCTGCTGAGCCCTCCAAACTCTTCCAATCTCTGCTCATTACCCAGTTCCAAAACTGCTTCCACAATTTTAGGTATCTTCATAGCAACACTCCATTCCTTAGTACCAATTTTCTGTGTAGACCACTCTTGTGTTGCTATAAAGAAATACCTGAGACTGGATAATTTATTTAAAAAAAAGAGGTTTAACTGACTCACAGTTTTGTAGGCTGTACAGGAAGCACAGCACCAGCATTTGCTTCTGGGGAGGCCACAGGGAACTTACAATCATGATAGAAGGTGAAGAGAGAGCAGGCGGCTCACATGGTTTCAGTGGGAGTAAGAGAGAGAGTGGGAGATGCCACACACCTTCAAACAACCAGATCTCATGTGAATTCATTCATCACCAAAGGAATAAAGCTAAGTCATTCATGAGGGATCTGCCCCCATGATCCAAATACCTCCCACCAGGCCCGACCTTCAACACTGGGGATTACATTTCACATGAGATTTGGTGAGGACACAGATCTAAACCATATCAGCATCATAGGACTGCTATTCGTGACAGAAGGGAAACATGAGGTGAGCCCCACAATTTCCCCCACTCTCTGCCTGGGACATATTCTTGCCACAATATAGGGAAATGAAATGAAAGCAGAGTGAACAGGTGAGGCAGAGATTCCAGGCTGCTAAAACAGTTGGAATTTGTGATCCTGGGTGCTAGAGAAGCAACTGTGCAGAGGGGAAGTCTCAAAAGTCTGAGTGAGAATGCACCATGGATCCTTGCACAGGTCAAATCTTCCTGAGGCCTAGCAGAGATCGATTGCCGCAAGGTTGAAAGGTGAATGGTAATACCAGAGATTGTGTGGTGCTGGGAGATACTGGAGTTTCCCAGTCTAGAATTCAGTCAACATTGCAGAAAAATGGTGCCTTAGGAACAAAGTCTCTACTTAGAAATAGGAACCTTAGGAGTAAGGACTATAGCACAGAGAAAGAGCATACCTAAGACTAAATCAAAACCAAAATAGACCTTCCCTAGAACAAAAGCGAGCCTGATAGAACCAAAAAGGATCTACCAGTGATTTAATAAGCCACAATAAAACTCAATACTTAACACATAGCCTAGCATTCCTATAATGTATCATCTATAATATTCAGGCTACAGTAAAATTTTACTAGACACACAAACAGAAAACTGTACCCAAACTAAAGAAATAAAGAAAAAAATAAGAATCCAAGACTATCCAGATGTTGGAATTATTAGACTATGACCTTAAAGCAGCTACTACAAATAGGATCAAAGACTTAAAGTAAAAGATAGTCAAAATGAGTATACAGATGTGGAATCTGAGCAGGGAAACAGGAAAAACAGAAAATAAGTAAATGGAAATTCAAAAACTGAAAGTACATATGTGAAATGAAAATTTTGCCAGATGAGTTTAGCAGCAGATTAGAGACTTCAGATTAAATGATAAATACACTTGAAGAGAGATAAACAGAAATCATCCAATCTGAAGATAAAAGATAGGCTTAAAAAATGAACAGACCTCAGTGGTCTATGGGACAATCACAAAAACATCTAATATACATATAACAGGTCTTCTATGGAAAAATAATAGAAATAATGGAGCAGGAAAAACATTTGAAGAAATAATAGTCAAAATTTCTCCAAATCTGATTAAAAGCATCAAACTACAGATCCAAGAAACTCAGTGAACTCCAAAAAGGATGAATACAAAGAGAACTACATCTGGGAACATCATAGTCAAACTCTAAAATCCAAAGATAAAGAGACAATATTAAAAGCAGCCAAGAAACAAAGAGATACATTACTATTAGAGATGGGAGGTTTGTGTCTCCTCCCAAATTCATAGGTTAAAATCTAATCTCCAACTTGATGGTATTTGGACATGGGTGTTTTGGGAGATCATTAGACATGAGGGTGGAGCCCTGATGGAGGGGATTAAGGTCCTTATAAGAAGAAGCCAGAGAGCTAGCTTGCTCTCTTTCTGCCATGTGAGAATACAATGAGAAGTTAGCACCTGCAACCAAGAAGTGGGCCCTCACCAGATAGCAGATTTGCTGGAGCCTTGATCTTAAACTTCCTAGCCTCCAGAACTAGGTGAAATAAATGTCTGTTGTTTAAGCTATCCAGTCTATGGTAACTTGTTATAGCAGCCTAAACTGGCTAAGACAATTACATATGGGGGTAAATTACACATATGATTACCAACTTCTCATAAAAAATATTTGAGGCCTGAAAGGCATCTTTAGAGTACTGAATAAAAGAAACAGTATCAACTCAGAATTTTATACCAAGCAAAAATATCCCCCATAAATAAGACTGAAATAAATTTTATAAATAAAAATGGAAAGAAATAGACATCAGTAAATATGCGCTAATAAAAAAGGCTAATGAAAGCTTTTCAGGCTAAAGAGAAATGACACCAAATGGAATTCAAATCTGCAGGAAGGAATCAAGAGCACTAGTAGCCACAAATATGTGGGTAAATAAAAAACATCACGTTTTAACACTTTCCCTTAACTTCTTTGAAAGGCCATAGACTGTTCAAAGCAAAAATTATATAACTTTATCACAGAGTTTATATCCTAGGTAGATACAAAATATATGACAAGAATAGCACAAAGGATAAGGGCATGAAAAGTGGAACTTTACTGTGACCAGATGCTCACATTTTATATGAAGTTGTACATTACTCCAAAGAGACTGTGAAAATTAGGAATTCATATTGTAATTCCCAGAGCAATCACTAAACCAAACAACAACAACAACACACACACACACACACACACACACACACACACACACACACACACACACACGTATAGCTTTAAAAAAATTAGTAGAATTGAAATGGAATACTAAAAAGTATTCCGTTAACTTAAAAGAAGTCAGAAAAGGAGAAACAGGAACAGAAAACAGATGCTACAACTAAACAAAAAAATAATGAGACAGGATACTTAAAACCAGTAATTATGTGTAAATGAACTAAATATTCTGAGCAGCCACCCACCTGGGACTAGTGGGGAGCCAGGAGAAGCTCCCTAACACATGGAAAGAACAATATGATAAGAGTTCCTGGGGGATCCACACTCCCATTGGAACTTTTGCAATCCTAGGAATGGGAGAAGCCCTTTGACACCCTCCTCTCAGTCTCTAGACTGACACAGCCAGCCACCTGGAGTTTTTGCAGAGGCACCCCTCAAGACCACAGGGAGCCCCACAGTCCCTGAATCCCTGAGCAGCCCAGTACCAGCTGCCATAATGCCAATAGAGGCTACAGTCATAGTGCTGGGAGGCAGTCCGACTGCCAGAGAAGGCTCCACTCAGCTTCCAGAACAGCAACTGTGCTCCCTGCTTGAATTCTGTGAGTGGGCACAGCTCTGTGTTCCCTTGGGAAACACACTGGTGGCAGATCTTGTGACTCCCCCTGTCCCCACTGTGCCTAGCCAGGCAAGTCTTGCTGGCTTGGGCTTCCAGTGTGGGTTCAGGGAGTTCCACCCCAACCTGAATTCTATGGATGGGGACAGCTCTGTGTTCCCCAGGGAACTGCCTGGATGGCAGACTGTGAATCCTATCCCCCACTACTCCTAGCCAGGAAGACCCACTGGCTTGGTGGTACCCAAGTCGGGAAAGAGTCCCCACTCTCAGAACACTGACAGAGGTTAGATGCTTGGGTTGGTGGGCTGGTGCAGGAGCAGGGCATGCCTTCCTTGGCAGGGCCAGCCCAGGAAGCGGGTAGGCTGTCTGTCAGCCATGGCCTTTCCCCAAGGGAGCCCTGTGGCCCAGAACATCTAACAAAGGAAACACAGGGGTGGCTCCAGTGATTGGAGGGGGCTAATCTAAGACCCAAGAGTGAACCCAGTGAGGGAGTCCTCTCTCTCCTCTGACCCACCACAGAGCACTACAGCAAATGTGCTGAAATACAAAAGAGCCACATGTCTAAGGGCCTACCTCCTAGCCATCACTCTTTTTTTTTTCTCTTCAGCATAGAGAGTGTATTTATTTATTATTATTTTTGAACTTCTCAGAAGCTTTATTATGCCAACATGATTATAATTTCCACACAGGTAGAATTGGTATACAGTATTTCCCAAGCTCATTTCACTATTGGTCTCTTTGCTCTTGGGATACCTGTTGAGCTATCTAATGCATCATCAAACCATCTGCTGATAAAGCAAAACTAAGTTAACAGAACTCAAGGCAGGAAGGGAGAGAACCACAGCATGTAAGCTATGTCTCGGGAAGAGGAAGACAGGAGGATTTTGCAGGGTCCTGGGGGGTCTCGGCTCAAGTCGGTTAAAATGCTTTTTTTTTTTCTATATATACTTTAAGTTCCAGGGTACCTGTGCACAACATGCAGGTTTGTTACATATGTGCACATGTGCCATGTTGGTGTACTGCACCCATTAACCGTCATTTACATTAGGTATATCTCCTAATGCTATCCCTCCCCTCTTCCCCCACTCCATGACAGGCCCAGGTGTGTGATGTTCCCCATCCTGTGTCCAAGTGTTTCAATTCCCACCTATGAGTGAGAACATGCGGTGTTTGGTTTTCTGTTCTTGCAACAGTTTGCTGAGAATTATGGTTTCCAGCTTCATCCATGTCCCTACAAAGGACATGAACTCATCCTTTTTTATGGCTGCATAGTATTCCATAGTGTATATATGCCACATTCTCTTAACCTAGTCTATCACTGATGGACATTTGGATTGGTTCCAAGTCTTTGCTATTGTGAATAGTGCCTCAATAAACATATGTGTGCATGTGTCTTTATAGCTGCAGGATTTATATTCCTTTGGGCATATACCCAGTAATGGGATGGCTGGGTCAAATGGTATTTCTAGTTCTAGATCCTTGAGGAATCACCACACTGTCTTCCACAATGGTTGAACTAGTTTACAGCCCCACCAACAATAGGTAAAAGTGTACCTATTTCTCCACATCCTCTCCAGCACCTGTTGTTTCCTGACTTTTTAATGATCACCATTCTAACTGGTGTGATATGGTATCTCATTGTGGTTTTGATTTGCATTTTCCTGATGGCCATTGATGACAAGCATTTTTTCATGTGTCTGTTGGCTGCATAAATGTCTTCTTTTGAGAGTGTCTGTTCATATCCTTCAACCATTTTTTGATTGGGTTGTTTGATTTTTTTCTTGTAAATTTGTTTAAGCTCTTTGTAGATTCTGGATATTAGCCCTTTGTCACATGGGTAGATTGCAAAAATTTTCTCCCAATCTTTAGGTTGCCTGTTCACTCTGATGGTAGTTTCTTTTGTTGTGCAGAAGCTCTTTAGTTTAATTAGATCCCATTTTTCAATTTTGGCTTTTGTTGCCATTGCTTTTGGTGTTTTAGACATGAAGTCCGTGCTTATGCCTATGTCCTGAATGGTATTACCTAAGTTTTCTTTTAGGGCTTTTATGGTTTTAGGTCTAACATTTAAGTCTTTAATCCATCTTGAATTAATTTTTGTACAAGGTGTTAGGAAGGGATCCAGTTTCAGCTTTCTACATATAGCTAGCTAGTTTTCCCAGCACCATTTATTAAATAGGGAATCCTTTCCCCATTTCTTGTTTTTGTCAAGTTTATCAAATACCAGATGGTTGTAGATATATGGTATTATTTCTGAGGGCTCTGTTCTGTTCCATTGGTCTATATCTCTGTTTTGGTGCCAGTACCATGCTGTTTTGGTTACTGTAGCCTTGTAGTATAGTTTGAAGTCAGGTAGCGTGATGCCTCCAGCTTTGTCCTTTTGGCCTAGAACTGACTTGGTAATGCAGGCTCTTTTTTGGTTCCATATGAACTTTAAAGTAGTTTTTTCCAATTCTGTGAAGAAAGTCATTGGTAGCTGATGGGGATGGCATTGAATCTATAAATTACCTTGGGCAGTATGGCCATTTTCACGATATTGATTCTTCCTATCCATGAGCATGGAATGTTCTTCCATTTGTTTGTGTCCTCCTTTATTTCGTTGAACAGTGGTTTGTAGTTCTCCTTGAAGAGGTCCTTCACATCCCTTGTAAGTTGGATTCCTAGGTATTTTATTTTTTTTGAAGCAATTGTGAATGGGAGTTCACTCATAATTTGGCTCTCTGTTTGTCTGTTACTGGTGTACAGGAATGCTTGTGATTTCTGCACATTGATTTTGTATACTAAGACTTTGCTGAAGTTGCTTATCAGCTTAAGGAGATTTTGGGCTGAGAAGATGGGGTTTTCTAAATATACAATCATGTCCTCTGCAAACAGGGACAATTTGACTCCTCTTTTCCTGATTGAATACCGTTTCTTTCTCCTGTCTGATTGCCCTAGCCAGAACTTCCAACACTATGTTGAATAGGAGTGGTGAGAGAGGGCATCCCTGTCTTATGCCAGTTTTCAAAGGGAATGCTTCCAGTTTTTGCCCATTCAGTATGATATTGGCTGTGGGTTTGTCATAAATAGCTCCTATTGATATCAATACCTAGTTTATTGAGAGTTTTTAGCATGAAGGGCTGTTGAATTTTGTTGAAGGCCTTTTCTGCATGAATTGAGATAATCATGCAGTTTTTGTCTTTGGTTCTGTTTATATGATGGATTATGTTCATTGATTTGCATATGTTGAACCAACCTTGCATCCCAGGGATGAAGCCCACTTAATCATGGTTGATAAGCTTTTTGATGTGTTGCTGGACTCGGTTAGCCAGTATTTTATTGAGGATTTTTGCATCAATGTTCATCAGGGATATTGGTCTAAAATTCTCTTTTTTTTGGTTGTGTCTCTGCCAGGCTTTGGTACCAGAATGATGCTGGCCTCATAAAATGAGTTAGGGAGGAATCCCTCTTTTTCTATTAATTGGAATAGTTTCAGAAGGAATGGTACTAGCTCCTCCTTGTACCTCTGGTAGAATTCGGCTGTGAATCCATCTGGTCCTGAACTTTTTTGGTTGGTAGGCTATTAATTATTCCCTCAATGTCAAAGGCTGTTATTGGTCTATTCAGGGATTCCACTTCTTCCTGGTTTAGCCTTGGGAGGGTGTATGTGTCCAGGAATTTATCCATATCTTCTAGATTTTCTAGTTTATTTGCATAGAGGTGTTTATAGTATTCTCTGATGGTAGTTTGTATTTCTGTGAGATTGGTGGTGATATCCCTTTTATGATTTTTTGTTGTGTCTATTTGATTCTTCTCCCTTTTCTTCTTTATTAATCTTGCTAGCAGTCTATCAATTTTGTTGATCTTTTCAAAAAATCAGCTCCTGGATTCATTGATTTTTTTGAAGGGTTTTTTGTGTATCTCCTTCAGTTCTGCTCTGATCTTAGTTATTTCTTGCCTTCTGCTAGCTTTTGAATTTGTTTCCTCTTACTTCTCTAGTTCTTTTAATTGTGATATTAGGGTGTAAATTTTAGATCTTTCCTGCTTTCTCTTGTGGGCATTTAGTGCTACAAATTTCCCTCTACACACTGCTTTAAATGTGTTCCAGAGATTCTGGTATGTTGTGTCTTTGTTCTCATTGGTTTTAAAGAAGATCTTTATTTCTGCTTTCATTTCGTTATGTACCTAGTAGTCATTCAGGAGCAGGTTGTTCAGTTTCCATGTAGTTGAGCAGTTTTGATTGAGTTTCTTAGTCCTGAGTTCTAGTTTGATTGCACTGTGGTCTGAGAGACAGTTTGTTATAATTTCTGTTCTTTTACATTTGCTGAGGAGTGCTTTACTTCCAACTATGTGGTCAATTTTGGAATATGTGCGATGTGGTGCTGAGAAGAATGTATATTCTGTTGATTTGGGGTGGAGTGGTCTGTAGATGTCTATTAGGTCCGCTTGGTGCAGAGCTGAGTTCAATTCCTGGATATCCTTGTTAACTTTCTGTATCGTTGATCTGTCTAATGTTGACAGTGGGGTGTTAAAGTCTCCCATTATTATTGTGTGGGAGTGTAAGTCTCTTTGTAAATCTCTAAGGACTTGCTTTATGAATCTTGGGGTTCCTGTATTGGGAGCATATATATTTAGGATAGTTAGCTCTTCTTGTTGAATTGATCCCTTTACCATTATGTAATAGCCTTCTTTGTCTCTTTTGATCTTTGTTGGTTTAAAGTCTGTTTTATCAGAGACTAGGATTGCAACCCCTCCTTTTTTTTTTTTTTCCATTGCTTGGTAGATCTTCCTCCATCCCTTTATTTTGAGCCTATGTGTTTCTCTGCACATGAGATGGGTCTCCTGAATACAGCACACTGATGGATCTTGACTCTATCCAATTTGCCAGTCTGTGTCTTTTAATTGGAGCATTTAGCCCATTTACATTTAAAGTTAATATTGTTATGTGTGAATTTGATCCTCTCATTATGATGTTAGGTGGTTATTTTGCTTGCTAGTTGATGCAGTTTCTTCCTAGCATTGATGGTCTTTACAATTTGGCATGTTTTTGCAATGGTTGGTACCGGTTGTTCCTTTCCATGTTTAGTGTTTCCTTCAGAAGCTCTTGTAAGACAGGCCTGGAGGTGACAAAATCTCTCAGCATTTGCTTGTCTGTAAAGGATTTTATTTCTCCTTCACTTATGAAGCTTAGTCTGGCTGGATATGAAATTCTGGGTTGAAAATTCTTTTCTTTAAGAATGCTGAATATTGCCCCCCACTCTCTTCCAGCTTGTAGAGTTTCTGCTGAAAGATCTGCTGTTAGTCTGATGGGCTTCCCTTCGTGGGTAACCCGACCTTTCTCTCTGACTGCCCTTAACATTTTTTCCTTCATTTCAACTCTGGTGAATCTGACAATTATGAGTCTTGGAGCTGCCTTTCTCGAGGAGAATCTTTGTGGCATTCTCTGTATTTCCTGAATTTGAATGTTGGCCTGCCTCGCTAGGTTGGGGAAGTTCTCCTGGATAATATCCTGAAGAGTGTTTTCCAACTTGGTTCCATTCTCCCTGTCACTTTCATGTACACCAATCAGATGTAGATTTGGTCTTTTCACATAGTCCCATATTTCTTGGAGGCTTTGTTCATTTCTTTTTACTGTTTTTTCTCTAAACTTCTCTTCTCACTTCATTTCATTCATTTGATCTTCAATCACTGATACCCTTTCTTCCAGCTGATCGAATTGGCTACTGAAGCTTGTGCATGCATCACATAGTTCTCGTGCCATGGTTTTTGTCTCCATCAGGTCATTTAAGGTCTTCTCTACATTGGTTATTCTAGTTAGCCATTCGTCTAATCTTTTTTCAAGGTTTTTAGCTTCTTTGCAAGGGGTTTGGACATCCTCCTTTAGCTCAGCAAAGTTTGATCATCTGAAGCCTTCTTCTCTGAACTCGTCAAAGTCATTCTCCATCTAGCTTTGTTCCGTTGCTGGTGAGGAGCTGCATTCCTTTGGAGGATAAGAGGCACTCTGATTTTTAGAATTATCAGCTTTTCTGCTCTGGTTTCTCCCCATCTTTGTGGTTTTATCTACCTTTGGTCTTTGATGATGGTGACGTACAGATGGGGTTTTGGTGTGGATGTCCTTTCTGTTTGTTATTTTTCCTTCTAACAGTCAGGACCCTCAGCTGCAGGTCTGTTGGAGTTTGCTGGAGGTCCACTCCAGACCCTGCTTGCTTGGGTATCAGCAGCAGAGGCTGCAGAACTGCGAATTTTGCAGAACAGCAAATGTTGCTGCCTGATCATTCCTCTGGAAGTTTCATCTCAGAGGGGCACCTGGCCATGTGAGGTGTCAGTCGGCCCCTACTGGGAGGTGCCTCCCAGTTAGGCTACTCGGGGTCACTGACCCACTTGAGGAAGCAGTTTGTCCATTCTCAGATCTCAAACTCTGTGCTGGGAGAACCACTGCTCTCTTCAAAGCTGTCAGACAGGGACATTTAAGTCTGCAGAAGTTTCTGCTGCCTTTTGTTCAGCTATGCCCTGTCCCCAGAGGTGGAGTCTACAGAGGCAGGCAGGCTTCCTTGAGCTGCAGTGTGTTCCACCCAGATTGAGCTTCCTGGCCTCTTTGTTTACGTACTCAAGCCTCAGCAATGCGGGGCCCCCCTCCCCCTGCCTCGCTGCTGCCTTGCAGTTTGATCTCAGACTGCTGTGCTGGCAATGAGTGAGGTTCCATGGGTGTGGGACCCTCCGAGCCAGGTGCAGGATATAATCTCCTGGTGTGCCTTTTGCTAAGACCATTGGAAAAGCACAGTAGTAGTGTGAGAGTGACCTGATTTTCCAAATGCCATCTGTCACAGCTTCCCTTTGCTAGGAAAGGGAATTCCCTGACCCCTTGCACTTCCCGGGTGAGGTGATGATTTGCCCTGCTTCAGCTCATGCTCCTTGGGCTGTACTCACTGTCCTGCACTCACTGTCTGACAGGCCCCAGTGAGATGAACTCGGCATCTCAGTTGGAAATGCAGAAATCACCCGTCTTCTGTGCCGCTCACGTTGGGAGCTGTAGACTGGAGCTGTTCCTGTTCAGCCATCTTGGAACCTCCCGCCATCACTCTTAAGTGCCATCTACTGTACTGGATCACAGCCCTAATTAAAACACCAAAAATATTTTGCCAGTATACAGCACCTGTGAACCTAAGACAAGAATGCAGCCACAAATAAAGATCCTGTACAGAGCCTTGGCCCTCTGAAAGCAACCAGAAATAAAGCCAACTAACTATACTCAACTTACACCACAGTTAAAGGAACAACAGCCCTCTCAGATGAGAAAGAACCAGTATAAGAACTCTGGTAATTCAAAAAGCCAGGCTGTCCCCTTATCACCAAATGAACACCCTAGTACCCCAGCAATGGTTCTTAACCGGATTCAAATGATCAGTGGCTCACATCTGTAATCCTAGTACTTTGGGAGGCCCACGTGGGTGGATCAACTGAGGTCAGGAGTTTGAGATCAGTCTGGCCAACATAGTGAAACCGTATTTCTACTAAAAATACAAAATGTAGCCGGGTGTGCTGGCACACGCCTGTAGTCCCAGCTACTTGGGAGGCTGAGGCAGGAGAATTGCTTGAACCTGGGAGGTGGAGGTTGCAGTGAGCTGAGACCACACCATTGCACTTGAGCCTGGGTGACAGAGCTAGACTACATCTCAAAAAAAAAAAAAAAAAAAAAAGAGAAAGAAAGAAAAGAAAAAAGAAATGACTAAATATCAGATCTAGAATTCAGAATCTAAATGGCAAGGAAGTTCATTGAGATCCAGAAGAAAATTGAGACCCAATACATAGAATCCAAAGAATACAGTAAAAACAATCCAAGAACCAAAACGTGAAATAGCCATTTTAAGAAATAACTAAACTAAACTTTTGGAAATGAAAAATTCCCAATAAGAGTTTCATAATATAGTCAGAAGCATTAACAGTAGAACCGACTAAGCTAAGGAAGGAATCTCAGAGGCTGAAGACTGGGTCTTTGAATCAACTCAGTCAGACAAAAATAAAGAAAAAATAATTTTTAAAAAATGAACAAAACCTCTGAGAAATATGAGATTATGTAAAATGAACAAATCTGTAACTCACTGGCATTCTTGAGAGGAAGAACAGAGACAGTAGGCAATTTGGAAAACATTTTTGAAGATAAAGTCCATGAAAAATTTCCCACTCTTGCTGGAGAGGTTGAAATGCAAATTCAAGAAATACAGAGAATCCCTGTGAGATAATATACAAAAAAACCGTCAATAAGGCATAGGTCATGAGATTCACCAGGTGAACACAAAAGAAAAAACCTTAAAGGCAGCCTGAGAAAAAGGTCAGATCACTTACCTAGAGAACCCCATCAAGCTAGCAGCAGACCTCTCAGCAGAAAGCTTACACACAGAAGAGATTTGGGGACCTGTTTTCAGCATCTTCAAAGAAAAGCAATTTCAACCAAGAATTTCATATTCCACCAAATTAAGCTTCATAAGTGAAGGAGAAATACAATCCTTCTCAGACAAGCAAACACAATGGGAATTCATCATCAGCAGACCAGTCTTACAAGTGGTCCTTAAGAGAGTACTAAACAGGTAAACGAAAGATTGATACCTCCTACAACAAAAACACACTTAAGCACATAGCCCACAGACAATATAAAGCAATATACAATAAAATCTACAAAACAACCAGTTAACAACATGATGACAGGATCAAATCTTACATATCACACATCTCACATATCTCATTACTTATGCAAATTTCTGCAGTAGGCTTGAATTTCTCCCCAGAAAATGGGTTTTTCTTTTCTATTGCATCATCAGGTTGCGAATATTTGAAACTTTTATGCTCTGCTTCCTTGTGAATGGTTTGCTGCTTAGAAATTTCTTCTGCCAGTTACCCTAAATCATCTCTCTAAAGTTCAGTTCCACAGATCTCTACAGCAGGGGCAAAATGCCACCAGTCTCTTTGCTAAATCATAGCAAGAGTCACCTTTACTCCAGTTCTCAACAAGTTCCTCATTTCCATCTAAGACCACCTTAGCCTGGACTTCATTGTCCATATCATTATCAGCCTTTTGGTCAAAATCATTCAACAAGTCTCTAGAAATGCCCCATACTTTCCCACATTTTCCTGTCTTCTTCTGAGTCCTCCAAACTGTTCCAACCTCTGCCTGTTACCCAGTTCCAAAGTTGCTTTCTCGTTTTGGGGTATCTTTATAGCAGCACCCCATTCTCTGCAGTACCAATTTACTGTATTAGTCTGTTCTCATGCTGCTATGTAGACACACCTGAGACTGGGTAATTTATAAAGACGTTTAAATGACTCACAGTTCCACATGGCTAGGGAGGCCTCAGGAAACTTACAGTCACAGCAGAAGGCACCTCTTCAGAGGGTGGCAGGAGAGAGAAGAGAGCTCAGTGAAGCGGGAAGCTCCTTATAAAACCATCAGATCTCGTGAGAACTGAGTAACTATCATGAGCATAGTATGGGGGAAACCACCCCCATAATTCAATTGTCTCCACCTGGTCCCTACCATGACATGTGGGAATTATCAGAACTATAATTAAAGATGAGATTTGGGTAGGGACACAGCCAAACCATATCAGACCTAATAGATATCTACAGAATACTACCCAACAACCACAAAACACACATTCTTCTCATCTGCACACAGAACATATTCTAAGATTGACCATGAGCTCAGTCATAAAGCAAGTCTCAATAAATTAAAAAATACTGAAATCACACCAAGCACATTCACAATTCACAGTGTAATAAAAATAAAAATCAATACCAAGAAGATCTCTCAAAACTACACAAAAACATGGAAATTAAACAACTTGCTCCTGAATAACTCATGGGTGAAAATTTAAATTTAGGCAGAAATTTAAAAATTCTTTGACATTAATGAAAATAGAGCCACAAATTACCAAAATCTTTGGGATGCAGCTAAAGCAGTGTTAAGAGGAAAGTTTATGGTGCTAAATGCCATCACCAAGAAGTTAGAAAAATCTCAAATTAATAATCTAACATTGCACCTAGAAGAACTAGAAAAAAAAAACTCTAAAGCTACCAGGAGAAAATAAATAACTAAAATCAGATAAGAACTGAATGAAATTGAGATGCCAAAATCCATACAAAAGATCAATGAAACCAAAAATTCGTTCTTGAAAGAATAAACAAGATTTAGACCACTATCTAGATAAACAAAAAAAGAAAAAGATCCAAAGAAGTGCAATAAGATATGACAATGACGACATTACAACTGATCCCATAGAAATACAAAAGATCCCCAGAGACTATTATGAATACCTCTACACATACAAATTAGAAAATGTAGAGGAAATTGATACATTTCTGGAAACACACAACCTTTCAAGATTGAACCAGGAAGAAAGTGAAAACGTGAACAGACCAATAACAAATTTCAAAACTGAATCAGTAACTAAAAAAACCTACCAACCAAAAAAAACACTGGACCAGATGGGTTCACAGTCAAATTTTGCCAGGTGTACAAAGAAGAACTGGTATCAATCCTACTGAAACTATACCAAAAAATGGAGAAGAGCCTCCTCTCTAGCTCATTCTATGAAGCCAGCGTCATCCTGATACCAAAATCTGGCAGAGGCACAATAAAAAAAGAAAACTACAGGCCAACATTCTCTGTGTTTGGAGATTTCTCAGAGAACTTAAAACAGAGCAACCATTTGACCCAGCAATCCCATTACTGGGTATATACACAAACGAAAACAAATCATTCTACCAAAAAGACACATGCACTCATACATCCATTGCAGTGCTATTCACAATAGCAAAAACATGGAATCAACCTAAGTACCCATCAGTGGTGAATCGGATAAATAAAATGTGGCACATATACATCATGGAATACTACACAGCCGCAAAAAACAATGAAATCAGCTGGGCGCAGTGGCTCATGCCTGTAATCTCAGCACTTTGGGAGGCCGAGGTGGGCGGATCACAAGGTCAGGAGATCGAGACCATCCTGGCTAACATGGTGAAAGCCCGTCACTACTAAAAATACGAAAAATTAGCCAGGCGTGGTGGTGGGCACCTGTAGTCCCAGCTACTCAGGAGGCTGAGTCAGGAGAATGGCGTGAACCCAGGAGGTGGAACTTGTAGTGAGCGGAGATCATGCCACTGCATTCCAGCCTGGGCAACAGAGCAAGACTCTGTATCAAAATAAATAAAATAAACAAACAAACAAATAAATAAATAAATATTAAAAAAATTAAAAAAATTAAATCATGTCCTTTGCAGCAACATAGATGCAGCTGGAGGCCATTATCCTAAGTGAAATAACGTAGGAGCAGAAAACCGAATGCTGCATGTTCTTACTTATAAGTAGGAGCTAAACATTGAGTACACATAGATGTAAAGATGGGAACAATAGACACTAGGGACTACTATAGAGGGGAGGGAGTTGGGTGTAGGCTGAAAACTAGCTACTGGATACTATACTCACTACCTGGGTGACGGAATCATCTGCACCCCAAACCTCTGCATCATGTAATATACCCATGTAACACACCTACACATGCATCCTCTGAATCCAAAATAAAAGTTGAAAAAAAAGTGAATATATTATCCATAAGAGATCAACCTGAAATATAAAGACAGAGATAGGCTAAAAGTGAAAGGATAGAGAAGATAGATATGTAAACGTAAGCATAAGAAAACAATTGTGGTTTATTAACATCCGGAAAGGTAAGGAGATAAAAAAGGACATTTCTTTTTTTTTTTTTGAGATGGAGTCTCACCCTGTCACCCAGGCTGGAGTGCAATGGCGCAGTCTCCGCTCACTGCAACCTCCGGCTCCCAAGTTCAAGTGATTCTCCTGCCTCAGCCTCACAAGTAGCTGGGATTACAGGTGCACTCCACCACGTCTGGCTAATTTTTTGTATCTTTAGCAGATCTTAAAAAATACAAATGCACTTAGCAGATCGAGACCACGGTGAAACCCATCTCTACTAAAAATACAAAAAATGAGCTGGGCATGGTGGTGGGCACCTGTAGTCCCAGCTACTCGGGAGGCTGAGGCAGGAGAATGGCGTGAACCTGGGAGGCGGAGCTTGCAGTGAGCTGAGATCGTGCCATTGCACTCCAGCCTGGGTGACAGAGCGACTCCGTCTCAAAAAAAAAAAAACTCCAATTGCCAAAAGAAAAACAAAAATAAAGAGAAAAATTTTACTAGTCTTGTGCCTATTAAGGAAATTGAATTTGCACAAAGGAAACTTCAGGACCAAGTAGGGCCTGAAATTTTTTATAAAAATTTATTTTAAACATTTAAGAAAGCAATCTTACAACCATCAAGGACTTTAAAGATACAGAGTAGTGATTCCTACTACATCCCCACTCAACTTGCCTATTTGTACAGAAATCAGGTGGATCTTGGATAATGACACTCAATTACCATAATCTTAACCAGATGGTGATTCTAATTGCAGTTGCTGTTCCAGATGTAGTTTCATTGTTTGAGCAAATTAATACATCCACTGGTACCTGGTATGCAGCTATTGAGCTGGCAAATGCCTTTTTCTCTATTCCTGTCAATAAGGACAACCAGAAGCAGTTTGCTTTCAGCTGGAATGGTAAACAATATACCTTCACTATCCTACCTCAGGGATATATCAATTCTCCAGCTCTATGTTATAATTTAGTACATGGGTAATGTGATTATCTTTCCCTTCCAAAACATACCACACTAGTTCATTACATTGATGATATTATGCTCACTGGATCTATTGAGCAACAAGTAGCAACTACTCTAGCCTTAGTGGTAAGACATTTGAGTGTCAGAAGCTGGAAATAAATTCGACAAAAATTCAGGGACCTTCCACCTCACTGAAATTTCTAGGGGTCCAATAGTGTGGGGTATCCTTCACCATGCAAGGTGAAAGATAATTTGTTGCATCTAGCCCCTCCTACAACAACGACGAAGGCATAACACCTAGTGGGTCTCTTTGGATCATGCAGGCAACATATTCCCCATTTCAGTGCACTACTTTGACCCATTTACCAACTGAAACTGAAGAGCAGCTAGTTTTGAGTGGGACCAGAACAAAAGAAGGCTCTGTAGTAGTCCAGGTCACTGTGCAAGCTGCTCTGCCACTTAGGCCTTATGATCTAGCAGATCTGATAATGCTTGAAGTGTCAGTGGCTGATGGAGGTGCTGTTTGGAGCCTTTGACAGGCCTGTATAGGTGAATCACAACAGACTCTTAAAACTTCGGAGCGAAGTCTTGCCATCTCCTGTAGATAACTACTCTTTCTTTGAGAAACAGTGTTTGGCCTGCTACTGGGCCTTAGTAGAGACCGAATGCTTAACCATGGGCCACCAACTTACTATCTATGCAACCTGAGCTTCCCAGTATGAACTAGGAGTTATCTGACCCACCAAGCCATTAAGTTGAGTATGCTTAGCAGCACTCCATCATCAAATGGAAGTGGCATATACGAGATCAGGCTTGAGTTAGGCACAAGTAAGTTATGTGAAGAAGTGGTGCAAATGCCTATGGCCCCAACTCCTGCTATACTACCTTGTCTCTCCCATCCCACCTCTATGACCTCATGGGGAGTTCCCTACAATAAGTTGACTGAGGAAGGGAAACCTCAAGACTGGTTTACAGATTGTTCTGCATGAAATGCAGGCACCACCTGAGAGTGGACAGCTGCAGCACTACAGGCCCCCTCTGTGACATTCCTGAAAAACAGTGGTGAAGGGAAATTCTCCCAGTGGGCAGAACTTTGAGCACTGCACCTGGTTGTTCATTTTGCTTACAAGACGAAATGGTCAGAGATATGAATCTATACTGATTCATGAGCTATGGCAAATGATCTGGCTGAATGGGAAGGGACTTATAAGTAACATGAATGGAAAATTGGTGACAAGAAAAGTCTGAGGAAGAGGTAGGGGAGTAGTCTTCCCTGAATGGGCAGAGAAAGTGAAGACATGTGTGTTCCACATGAATGCTCACTGAAGGATGACCTCAGCAGAGGAAGATTTTAATAATTAAGGACATAGAATGACCCTTTCTGTGGATGCAAGTTGGTCTCTTTTCCCAGCCACTCATGCCACTCATTGCTCAAAGCGTTCATGAACAAAGTGGCCATGGTAGCATAGGAAGAGTTTATGCATGGAATCAGCAACATGCATTTCCATTCACCAAGGTTAATCTTGATACAGTTACTGCTGAGTACTCAATTGGCCAGCAGTAGAGTCCTTGATATGGCACCATTCCCTGGGGTGAGCAACCAGCTACTTGGTGACAAGTTGACTACACTGGACCACTTCCACCATGGAAGGAGCAGTGATTTCTTCTTACCAGAATAAGTAATCTGGATATGGATTTGCTTTCCTTGTCTACAGTGATTCTGCCTAAACTATCATCCATGGTCTTACAAAAATGACATATCCACCATCATGGTATTCTACACAGCATTGCTTCTGAACAAGAAACTCACTTCACAACAAATTAAGTGTGGCAATGATGGTGGTGGTGGCTCATCTGGAGGGGCCGCTGTGGAGATGCCAGCTACAGCGGGGGAGGCACGAGCCAGGGCTGTACACTCTGTGGAGCCAGCAGGGTCCAGGAACAGACGGTCCACCAGGAGCCCCACACCCTACTGAGTTGGTGGGGCAGGAGCCGATGCTCCTGGGTGCAGCTGCAGCTGCCCTTGCCCAGCTGCGGCCCATGACCCAGGCATCCCTGCACTCTTGGAGGCTCAGGAAGCTCTCTGCCCCTGCAGGCTTGAAAGTGCCTGCTCCTGCTCCCTGGCCTCTCCCCACTCTGGGTGCCTGCTCTGGTGCAGAGCACGGTTGTAGCCAAGCCTGGGCACTGTCACGACCCAGCTAAGTGTGTGTACACTTGGGGTGGCACTGACACACCAGCACCCCCCCAACCCACTGCCTTATCCCCTTCTGAAACTTTGGGCACTGATGAGCTCAGGGAGAGAGGTGGGGGGTGCTGAGGGCAGCTCAGCAAGGGCCTGCAAGTGCCCCTCAGCACAGACAGCCTGGGCACTGCAGATGGCATGTTATTGGAGGTGGGAGGCAGACAGGTTCTTAAGTGGGAAGGGGCAGTTCCCTGGTGAAACCCCATCTTCAAGCCAGGGACCGCCTAAAGCATGGGGTCCAGGCTGCCAGTTCCTCCTGGAGTCTACCACCCAGGCGAGAATTTCATCAATTCCTTTAGGCCAATTGAATAGTGCTTTTTCCAGGCCCTCCCATGGCTGCCCATGGACCAATCAGCATGCACTTACTCCATTCTGAGCATATTAAAACCCCAGTCTCAGCCAGACTCAGACACTCCTAGGGATGACCTGCCTTTGGGAAGGAGCTACCCATTTCAGGTCTCCTGAGAGCTGTTCAGTTGCTCAATAAAGTTCCTTTCCACCTTGCTCACCCTCCAGTTGTCTGCATAACCTCATTCTTCCTGGTCATGGGACAAGAGCTCAGGACCCACTGAATGGCAGGAGCGAAAGTGGCTGTGACACATTCCTGACTGGCTTGCTGAGCTGCAGGCAGTGACATCCTCCTTAACTGCAGGACTGAAGAGTGGCAACCGTTCTGGGGCCCAGACCTCAGGGTTCCCTAAGCCAGAGCTGCTGTAACACTATAGCCCTCCCATCCTTGGCCAGTGCTGGGTGGGCACCCCACATAACAGGAAGCAGTGGCAGGGCCAGACCAGTCTAGGAGCTGCGTTCTGGAGTGGGGCTGCAGGACTGAAGGAGCTGTAACACAAATGGGCCGAAACATGCCCCTCTAAAAACACACCCCTGCACTGCTCACTGTGCTGCAGGCAGCAAGAAGGAGAGAAGAGTTGCAGCCCTTTCTGGGGGCCCAGATCTCAGGGCTCCCCGAGCCTGGGATGTGACATGCTGTAACACCCTCTTTGGGGTTCTGAGGTTCCCGGCATCTCTGAGCTTTTAGGTGCCACTGCATTCCCAGGTGCCTATAGTGGAAGCTGCTTCTGCATGCCTGGTCCAGTCACAGCCTTGCTCAGAGATGGGCACCTGTGCTGGCACCTGGAGCTGCCCTCCCTCCCTCAGCCATTGTGCCTGGCTGTGCACAGTGGCTGGATCCCATGCTTGCTCGCTCACACACCCCTTGTCGTTCCATGTCTGGCTCGACCTTGGCAGGCACGGGATCTGGGCCACTAGCACAAGCCACTGCAGCCTGCCAGGCAAGTGGGCAGAACGAGCCCAGGGGGGACGAGCAAAACCCAAGCAGAGACACCACCGGCCACAGAGGTTTCTGGCTGGCAGAGTGACACCCTAAATATCCTGTGACAGCAATGGGCCTATGACTATGGAATTCACTGGTATTACTATGTTCTCCACTATTCTGAAGCACATGGCTTGATAGAATGGCAGAATTGCCTCTTGAAAACTCAGTTATGGTGCCAGTCAGGTGGCAATACCTTGTAGGATTGTGGTAATGTCCTCCAGGAGGTTGTATATGCTTTTAATCAGCAGGCAATGTATGGTGCTCCTCCCACAGTCAAAATTCATAGATCCAGGAATCAATGGAAGGAAATAGCACCAGCCACTATTACCTCTACAGCACCAGTCACTATTACCTCTACAGCTCTACTTGCAAGACTTTTGCTTCCCATTCTTGTGACCCTATGGTCTGCTGGTCTAGAAATCTTGTTTTCAAAGGTAGAAATGTTTCCACCAGGAAACACAGGAATGATTTAATTGAACTGGAAGTTATGACTGTCATCTGGCCACTTTGGGCTCCTCATAACTCTGAGTCAACAGGCAAAGAAGAAGATTACTGTACTGACTGGGGTTACTTGTCCTGACTATCAAGGAAAAATTGGACTGCTACTACACTACTGAGGTAAGGAACAGTATGTCTAGAATAAAGGAGATCCTTTAGGATGTCTCTTAGTACCACTGCTATAGACAGAATGTTGGCGTCCCCCTAAAATTCACATGTTCATAATCCCCAAGGTGGTGGTATTTGGAGGTGGACAGTTTGGGAGAGGTAATTAGGTCATGAAGGGGGAGCCCTCATAAGTGCGATTAGAGCCTTTATAAGAAGAGAAGCAAGAGAGATGATCCATCTCTCTCTGCCATGTGAAGGTACAGCAAGGTGTCTATCTGCAAACCAGGGCAAGATCCTCAACTACCAAATCAGCCAATCCCTTGACCTTGGACTTCTCAGCCTCCAGAAATGTGAGAAATAAATTTTTGTTCTTTACGCTACCCAGTTTATGGTATTTTGATTTAGCAGCCTCAGCTAAGACAACTACCATTCCCTAAGATTGAAGTCAGTGGGAAACCACAACAACCCAACTCAAGCAGGACTGCTAATGTCCCAGTTCCTTCAGGAATGACAGTTTGGGTCACTTCACCAGGCAAAGACTACAACCAGCTAAAGTGCTTGCTACAGGTAAAAGTAATACAGAAATGGTCATGGAAGAAGGTGGTTATAAATAACAGCTATGACTATGTGACAACTTGTAGAAACAAGGATTGTAATTGTTATATCTCTTTCTTATATTGTCATAATAAACGTGTATGTATATATCTAATTTAATATATATTTTAAATATTTTTGTTTTCTTCCCTGTCTTAGCCCTAGATCATCTAATATAACATGTATTAGTAATAGTTAACATTACACCATAGTATTTAAGTTATTGGATATCATGGAGAAGACTGAACATCACCCAATGCCTTCACATCTTCACTGGAGGAAAGATCTGTGCATTATCAGATATATACATATATATAGGATAGTTGTATAATGTTAGATGGAAGTATGGCTTTGCTGTTGTCTTTATTTGGAAACTGAGTATGGTTTAAGGTGTTATGGGTGCTAAGCTGACAAGGGGTAGACTGTGATGGTGTTTTATGTGTCAACTCTACTAAATAATAGTTCCCAGTTATTCAATCAAACACTAATCTAAGTGTTGCTCTGAAGATATTTTTGTAGATTTAAGACCTACAGCCAATTGCCTTTAAGTAAAGGAGATTATCCTCAATAACCTGGGTGTGCCTAACCTAATCAGTCGAAAGACCTTAAGAGCAGAACTGAGGTTCCTCTGAGGACAAAAAAACTCTGCCAGTGGACTGAAGCTTCAGCTCCTGCCTGAGCGTTTCCAGCCTGCCCTTCCTGATGGGCTCCCCTACAAATTTTTGACTTGACTAGCCAACATTCACAATTGGATAAACCAATTCCTTACCGTGTACCTATCTTTCTGTCTGTCTACCTGCCTAGCTACACACACACACACATACACACACACACACACACACGGATATACATATATTATACATATATACATATGTCCTATGGTTCTTTCTCTGAACCATAGGTGGAACTCTGATTGACACTCCCAGCTCCTCTTATGAGACCAGAAAACCATGAAACCAATATGCAACAAAAATATAGAGGAAAAGAAAATTTCAGACCAACATCTCTCATGAATATAAACACAAAAATTCATAATTAAATGTTAGCACACCAAATGCAGCAATAGCGAAAAGATAATACATCAAGGTCAAGTAGGTTGATTCCAGAATTAAAGTTGGTGCAATATATGAAAATCAGTCACTGAAATTCACCACTTTAACAGAATACAAGAGAAAAGCTATATCATTGTCTCAATAAAACAGCAAAAGCACTTGACAAATTCTGCATCCTTATGTGGTAAAAATTTTCAGCAAATAAGAACTAGAAGGAAACTTTCCTGAATGTGATAAACAACATTGTAAAAACCTACAACAAACATTATACTGAGTAGTGAAATGCTGCTTTCCTCTAGAGAACAGGAACAAGGCAAGAATGTCCATTCTTACCATTCCCAGGCATCACTGAACATAGATATTGTAACCAGTGCAATAATGCAAGAAAAGATATAAAAGGCATAAGGATCTGAAAAAAAAAGTAAAACTGGCTTTATTTCATATTATGAATTTGTGGCATAATTGTTTACGTTGAGTCATGACTACCATTTACCAGCTTTTTGATCTTGGGCTAATTACTTAGTTTAACAAGCTTTCTTGTCCTCAACTGTAAAATAGTGATACCAAATTATGAGCATGAAATGAAATAATACACATAACATGCTTAGCTACCATGACAGGCTCATGAAATGTTAGTGCCAATAATGACAGTGGTAGTGGTGGTGGTAACTTAAACAATCCAGGACTTTATCCAGAGTTTTCACCTCTCTATGCCTTAATTTCCTTATGTGTTAAACAGTGACAATAATATTGCTTGCCTCAGATGGTTTTGTGAGGATTATAAGCAAATGCATATAAAGTGCTTAGAACATCGTCTGACACAAAATAAGTGCCAAAAAGCACTGCTACTTTTATTATTTCTTTAATTTTATGTTCCACATGTAGAATGATCTAATAATTTGAAATTGTTCTCTGATAAGCCACCCTAATAGAAAAGACTTGGGGTTCAATCTTCTTGGTGAGAAATACAGTGAAACTTCTCTGGAACCCTACAGTAGTTTGTAGCCAAAGAAATTTAATCAGATTCAGCACATATTTACTGAATACCTACTCTATACCAGACAGAGTTAGGCATATTTTATTCTCCTTTAAAATTTTAATCTCTTTAATCCTTAAATAAACTTCCAGTTGGGTTCCATCCTCAGGCTCATTTATGGGAAACCGAGACACAGAAAGCTTAAATAATTTGCCCCAAGTCCCACTGCTTGTAACTGGCTAAGTTAAATATCTCTAAGTCCTCTAAATCAGGCGTTCCCATTGCTTCTTAGTCATGTACAACATGAATAGCTCCCACTAACCTCACCAGATTGTGTTTATTCTTTGTGTACAGATAAAATTAGTTAGTCCTGAGCATTTATTCTAAATGTCCAAATTAACACTGCAAGTTATGTCAAATGAATCCAAACTGTTTCTGGGGGCGGGGAAACAGAGAGGGAGAAGGTTTCTCTCCATCCGGAGTGATCTGGATCAAGACCAGAGTTTCTGCCCCAGCTTTAAAGACTTTATGCTATGAGAAAGAGAAATCAGGGCCTATAGTAAATGGAGTCTCACCAAACTCCATTCCCAGTTCTGGCCAGGAAAAAAAAAAAGCAGCAGCTAAAAATGTAACCTGGACTGGAGCTTGCACAAAGTCAGCTTTCATTACTTACTGCTACATGTTGGTCTAGAAGAAATATTTCATTAACTACACTCTTGCTGTAGATGTTATCTAGTTGCCATAGAAACTTTGGAAGAAAAGCTTGTTTTTAACCCTTGGACTAGGTTTGCCACCCAGTTTTATAGCTCCATTTAAAGAGCCCCCTTGTTATTTTAAACACTTCCCCTTCTGCTCACCTGTTTTCTCCTCCTGTTAGACAGCTGGACAGAACCTGTTCATGACCTTCAAACTGCCACTTACTGTGACTTCCAAGGCACAATTCCTGAGGGTGGATGGCTACAGCCAACAGCGCTTTTCTGTGTTTATCTGTGAGATGGGCTCTGGTTACAACAGCTTTTTTTTAAAGCTGAAGTTTCGCTTTATCCAAAATAAAAATGAACTATCTTGTTTGTATTGCCTCAGCCAAGCAAACTTCTCCACTTAGCCCAAGTCTTTATAGAAGACATTACAAGTCCCCACCCAGCTCGATCAGATAGCTTCCTAATTGGAAGTGTCTGGTTTCTAGATGCCCTAAGTACTCCTGTCCTTCCACTGGCCTGTCCTCACTTCTCCTGGAGTTCCCAAATACAACACTAGGACTGTGCTTGCCTGTACAGCTTTTTCTTCCCTGGAGAACACACACATATCTCAGAGCGGTTTACACCAGTGGGCCCCCAGGATGTGGGCTCCTGGCTGTCTCCCTACTGGGTGACATCTTTTCAACACTGTCTCTTTGTTCTCCTGCCTGGGGGCTCATTTGGCGCATATGGAAATTCTCATCTGGTTGCAATTGATTTTTTTCCCCGCAGGAGAGAGGTGGGTGTTGAACAACTGGGTTACATTTAGTGGGGTCATTCAGGGCCTGGCCTTGCTCTGGTTGGAGGGAAGGTTGAAGAACAGATGTTGGACATTTCCGGAAGCTAGAAAGTGTTAACCTGTGGAGGGCAGGATTCTTCCAAGCTCTTTTAATTTTGGTCATGATGGAGGTATAGTCAGGTCCCATGGCTGAAACAATTTCATGCAAATAACACATTGCCCCTGCAAAGGCAGATCCAGTCTCCCAGAGAGAAAGTCAAAGTAGGGCCTCATTGTGTCCAAGTCATGACTGCTACTCAAGTGGACTTAACCCCTCAAGGTGAGGATGAAAATTAGGTCCAATTACTAAGGAGCTTGAAACTGCCAGGCAATTTCACCTCGCAGGAGTGCTATCCACTCAGGAGGACGTCTCATTTTAGAGCTCTCTCTACTTAATTTCTGCATTATGGAGCTCCAGAGAAAAGCTTGGATGATTCCCACAAGAAGATTCATTGCAGCCAGCGCTGTTTCTGTGATTATCAAGTAACCACTGAGATAAGCCAGCTCATCAATGAAAGACTCCCTGGAGATGCAAGGGCCTCAGGGTTGCCAAAGATAGGCAGTGTCTCTCTGCTAGGAAGTCCAAAGGCAGTAACTGTGGCCCACATCTGGTTCTAAACTGACACAATTCCAGGTAAGCCTTAGACGTGGGCAAGGAGGAATTTCAGTGCATCTCTGAGTCAGAAACTTCTTGTTTGCCTTATTTCTGAATGCCTCTCATGCCTCAGACAAAGCCTGGTGCATAGTAGATGCTGAACAAGTGTTTGTTAAATGTGAATTAGGGTTTTTTTTTTTTTTTTTTTTGCTATAGAGCATAGATTTCTTTTGGAAAACAATGACTTTATTGAGATATATGTCACATAACATAAAATTTACCCTTTTAAAGTGTTCAATTCAGTGGTTTTTAGTATATTCACAGAGTTGTACAGCCATTACCACTATCTAATTTTAGAACAGTTTCCTCACCCCCTCTAAAAAACTCTGTACTCATCCTCCCCTTCCCCCAGACTCTGGTAAACATTAACCTACATTCTGTCTCTGACCATAGATTTCTGACCATTACATTCAACAGTTTTATGGATCTCTATATGAGCACACAAAGCAAAATTTCTACCAGGGTCATGCTCTTCAGAAAACATTGCTTGTATTTTCCTGGTTCTAGCTAATTCTGTCTCATCCTTTCTATCACTTAAAAGAACAGATGGCTTAAGCCTTCTCTAGGCCAAGGCTGTGTCTCTGTATTGCCAAACATGTTGATGAGCACTGAAATTCAGCCCAGAATCACAATGAAAGCAAATGTGAAATACCTGGACATCGCCAAAGTAATTCAGGCATTTCCCCACGCTCTGGCACTATTTAGCAACTGCATGGGTGACCCATTCTGGTGCAATGGCTCTTACCAGACATGAAATTTGGGCATGCCAGGTCAATAACAGCATGTCAAGCTTAGCCTCAGAAGGCAGCATTGAGGAGGCGGCAGCAGCATTAATCATGGAATTCACGTTAAAAAGCCCCAAGCGCTGTTTTGGGAGGAAGTTCCCAATCTGAAGCCCAGGGGGTGAGTTGCCCTGGGAACAGGGGCATAGCCTGAAGGTCTCAAGCCCAGGGCAGAGGTGGTCCAGAAGCCATGGTGGCAGTCAAGTACTGAGCACTAGAATCTGTGGAGGCTGAACAGGGTGAACAGGATTGTTCTGAGAATTGTTGCCAAATAGCCTGTTGCTACCCCAGTCAGATTTATTAGCCCAGTTTGGCAGTTTTTGCCTGAGAGCATTTTAAAGGCACTATGGGATCTTTGATACGGGGAACTAAAAATCACTGATAGGAAAATAATCTGGAGGAAGTAGTTCTTCCTTCAACAGCTTAGCCTCTTCAGAAAATGAAAGTTCGTAAGAAGCATTCTCCAGTTCCAAGAACATCATGGAGGCTTCAATGAGAGAAAGTGGTGACGCTTCATGTCATGTCTATAGTTGGTGGTTAACATGTGGTTTTTCCAGACTAGAACATGGGCTTCTTGCAAGGAGAGTCAATGTCATTTTCATTTTGGTATCCCCAGTGCCTAAAAGTGCCTGGCACATAATAGCCACTCAATAAAGACTTAGTGAGTAAATGTTTCTAGGCCCTGTTTCCAAGATTTCCACAGAACTCAGTGGCATTCTTCCTCCAAAATTGCTATATTGAGGAGGATAATTATGATAAAATGTAAATGTGTACTTTTAAATATGCTACTCTTATCAGGGGAAAAATGATACTGCACATCCAAAGGGAAAGTGTGTGAGCTGAATAAAGATTAAAAAAAAAAAAAAAACCACTGAAAGCTTGACATAAGGCCAAGGAAACAAGCTTACTGCTGGTGCAGAGACAGCAAATTCCCTTCGTGCATGTAGGCTGTCTCCCTCCCAAGGCCGTGAGGACACTGCTAATCAAGTCTAGGCTACTCTCTCCCGCCAAACTGAGGCTGAACCTTAGACTCCTTGTCAATGTCGTATTTCATGCGGTTGCTACTGGCTGGTTGGTGTTGATACACTCTATGTAACCTATTAGCTGTGGCTGAGCCAGGGTGTAGGAAGGACAAGGCCAGTGACAGGTCATCTAAGCAAGATGAGGAAGGGACCTGGGAGGAGCCTACTGGGCTGGCTGAGATCATCAGGTTGGCTCCAGCTTTCTATGCAGATTGTTGGGTGTGTTCAGGGCAATTTCAGCGGCACTCAAGGAAGAGCCCTAGGGCTGGATCTGAGATCCAGTCAGAAGAAAAAAAGTCTGGGTTTGTAGATAAGAAGACCTCAATTCCAGCTTTAGCACTTACTAGCTGTGCAGTTTTAGGTGCTTGCTTTAACTTTCTGAGCAACTGTAAATCACTTAAATTAGTTTGTGAGCAACTGTAAATTGGGGATACTGTTACTTAAGTATCGTCCTGAGAATTAACAGTATACATAAATAGCTTAACATATCAAGCATAATCAAATAATGCTAAATCCACCCATCCTAGGCAAAGATGGAGGCTGGTGGCTCTGCTCCTATAAAGTAGGCAACACAGGAGAAGTCAGTGCAAGAGACAATTCTGGACTCCTAGGTTTCTAGATGTCCAAGCCAAAGCCCTTTCCTCTTCTTGATCTCTCTGCTGTCTCAGCTTCCCGCAGGCTCAGGAACGGGGTAGGGGAAGCGGGTGGAGGCAGAACTCAGCAGGCTGATGGCCCTTCCGACTCCCAAGGCCCTAAATGGAGCCAGAGCCTTGAGAATCGGAAAGGCCCAGCCACCAGCTGCACCCTGCCCTCAGGGCCGCTTTTGGGGTCACTTCAAATGAAGCACAATTTGGAGAGAATTACAATCATTTTGTTGGGAGGTGACAACACCATGAGAGTCTGAGGGGGCAGGAAGAATTAAGGAGAGCCTGGCAGGAAGCCATACCACGTTGGTGACCCTCGTCACTGGGACTTCTCCAAAAGACATTCTGTTTGCTTCATGAATCCTCTGCCCGACTCAGAAAGCACGAGTGTGTTTCAGAGTCCCTTCCCACCCTCCTCCCCGTCCTCATGAGCTCTGGGAGCGCCCCTCTGCTGGGCTCAGCCTCTGGCAGCTTCCTCAGCCAAGCCCTACAGCTTGCCAGGAGGTAAGATCCAAAACACAATTGCAACAGCTATAGCAAAGGCTGAGCAAACAGTCTCGAAATGAGAATGAAAAGCTGAACCGGGGGAGCAGGCAGGCTGTCTGGGAATGACACCAGAATGACAAATCATGGCAAGGAGGCCCCAAGCTCTCCAGACCAAAAGCTTAGCTGGGAATGATGGTGCCCAGGAAATGGTTAGTCTCCCTGAGCACATACTTGAAGAATGGCTCCTTCTCTTTTAAAGTAAGGTGTTGATGTCAAGGTTGTTAAGACCACAATGAAACACCACTGGAAGAAAGTGTGAAAACGGGACCATGAAACCTGAGAGTAGGCGGTCAAAGGCTGGTATATTTAAAAAAACAATTCTTCCTCAGCAACCACTGGTACAGTCTGCTGTACCTGCTAAGCACCTGGACTTCAGGTTCTACTTATGTTACTGCATGTTCTAAGCCAGTGTCATTACAGCTGAGAGTCTCTCCTCATCCAGCTTTGATGGTGGGCAGCTCCCATGGCTGCAGCTGTGGTCCAGAGGATGTCTGTGCTGAATACAGAAGTTGCCACAAGACTGGGCACAGCCATCTGTGGCATCTCTTTCTTCTTGAAGCACCCTTCTTTTGAGCACCGGTATGTACACGAGCAGTTCCAGTACAGACAGGCATGAGGATGCTGTGGTGGGGGACAGCATGCCATGGGAGCACATAGTGAGGGCAACTAACCTAGTCCTGGGAGACAATGAAAGGTTTCCAGAGTTGGTGTTTCTTAAAATAAGACTTTGATGAGTTAGCTGGTTAGGGAGTCTAGGGAGAATGAGAGAAGAGTAGCTTAAAAGAACTGATTTAGTGTGGCTTGATCATTTGGTAGGAATGTCACCTTGGTTTCTCTCTATTTATTTAAAATAGTTTTATGCCATAAATAGTAAATGATCATGTAATTATCTGTCTCTAACGATTTATCTGTCCATCCATTCATCTATTCTCTACCTTGTTCCAAAAGGGATATAAGCTGACTTAAAGATGCTTAACTAGAAGTCAGTAGAGAAAATGAGTTAAATGGAATAAGGGTAGGAGTTTGGAATGGAGACAGTGGGAGGTGAATTAGCTAAGTGTATGCCACGAAGTGCCGTGCACTTGCTAGACGTAACCTAGGTAAGAGTGGGAGGATGCATCTTTTGTAAGATCTCTGTAAGTTTTCATTCCTGCCTGCCTATGATGTTTAAGATCATGTTGCTTACAAATGGAGGGTGGGGAGGAAGAGGGAGGAGAGAGGAATGGATTGGATGCTCACTCACAGTACACTCCTGTCCACTGGTTCCACATGCTCTATTGCTATTCATAGTATTTCTTTTTCAACCAAAACGTAGGAATAATCTGACTGCCAAGCTATTATGGATAAAATGAAGAGGCTGCCTATGTACAAATCAGTATTCCCTTCTGTTACTGAAAGCCAAGGGGCTAAGGCCTATCCCAGCTGGGTGTTCACATGTGCAGATTAGCAGGGCAGTTTGTTCCTTGAATAGAAAGAAGACAAGATTTATACATCACCCATTCCTCAGAGCATGGAGTCACAGTCTGGATGTACTGGTGTTTTATTATGCTGCTTCTGGATTATTTATTTAATATTGTTCCATTAAATTTTAAAGAACACAAGTGGTTTTACAAATAAAACATGAAATGCCAGGGTAAAAAATGGATGGTTAATTTCAACAAATATTTTTAAGTTTCTGAAGGAACTGAAGTATGATGCCTGTGTGTTTATGCAGGAGAACAGATAATATTTTGTGACTAAAGATCCTTCTAGTCACGTTGAGACCTGTGAATACAGAGGCATGGTGCTGCCTAGCAAACTGAGCTCTACCCTAATTTGTCTAAATACCACAACCTTCCATTCCCGTGCAGAGTAAACGGCTAGACTTCAGCATCGTATGCTAAGTATTCAGGGCACACACATCAAACTCGTCTTTGTTTTCCATGGGGATGGCAAAAGGCTGTGAAACACACTCAAGGGCCCACAATTCTATTGACTGGTTTGGAAACAGGAAGGCCCTGGCTGTGATATTCAACCACATTAAATGACCAGCATTATCCAGAGCCCTGCAACATGAGTTAATTGTGCTTGCTGGGCTTTGAGGCTGAGAACACTGGAGAAAGGCTGTGCGTAATTAGGAGCTGGCCTCATGAAAAGGGCTTCGTTCACACCACATGCCCAGTTTTTGTCCTCAGAGGAGGGTGCCAATCTGAGAAAGGGTGAGCCCCTAGCAATATCCATTTATAAAAGAATTTTGAAGATGTGTGACTATCTTGTTACAGTGAATTTGGGGCAGGGAAAAGATTCCTAGTCAGAATTTAGGCCATGCCACTTGCAGGTGATAGACTCACAGAACTCTGCTGGTGACCACTGTGCACAGTGAGATACAGGCTCCTATGTTGAGGGATTGAGATGTGTTTTCCTAATAAATTCTTCCCAGTCCAATGTGAATTATTTCCAGGTACTTAAATGACTCAACAACTTAATATTTCATTTTAAACCATGCTTTGTACAGGAAACAAGGTTGACATTATTACGATTTTCAGATTTAACATGTGCCTCATCCTGGTTATTTTCAAACCCTGAGGTGGTATTACAGAAATATTTCTTATAAATGCTAAATAACTCACATTGTTCTTTAGAAAGGCAGAATCAGTCTTTTCAGTGGCTTGAAAAAGCCTTGAAATGAGGAGAGTACGGAGAGTTTTGGCACTTTTCAGACATAAATATAATCCCTCTGAATGGAGTGCCTCTTGCCCATTTTGTCAGCTTTCATTTGCCAGACTGGAAGTTCCCCTTAATTCCTGGAACCTTTTAGTTTGTAATTTTTTCAGTAGCCAAATCCCTTTTATGAGGATCCCAATAATCTGAACAAGCTAACAAGCTTTCAGTCCCTCTCTAATCTTGATGTGGTTGTGCTCTCCAAGCAGACTCCATTATCTACCATTCAGTTCCACCAATCTGGCTGTGGATTCCTATGCTCAGAGCTCTGAGCAGGCGTGGGTATGCTGAGACCAGCTGTTGTGGCTTAACCATGAGCAAATTCAGGCCTAAGCATTTGAAAGGTCCATCTGGTTCAATATTCTTCCCCGACAGACAGTAATCTCAACTCTACTTGAAATCCTCACTGCTTGATAAGCGAGTCTGCGAAAGTTGGACATCACTAATTGCCATACAGGTCTCCCACCCCTCACCCAGTGGCTCTCCTCTGTCATCTCATATTCCTCACATATCCCTGGTGCAGCTCTCTCCATGATCATCAGAACTAGTTGTTTATATATATTTTTTCTCTGGTGAACTCCTGAAGGCAGGAGCCCTGTCTTATTCATCTTGTATCTCCATTGTCCCTGACAAATGCTGAAAAGAAATGAGCAATTCTTCTTTCTACTTCAGCACTAATCCACCTCACTCTATCAGTCGGTCAAACCAATCTACTTAACTGTGCCATAATTCAATATACATTTCTCTGACTTATCTGTAAACATATCATAAAATATTCTGTCCAATAGCCTCCTTTAACCCGAATGTACCCCCCTGATCTTTGGGTGTAATATTTAATATGGTTTGAATGTGTGTCCCCTCCAAATCTCATGTTGAAATGTGACCTCAGTTGGAGGTGGGGCCTAGTGGGAGGTGCTTAGGTCATGGGGACAGATCCCTCATGAATGGCTTGGTGCCCTCTACACAGTAAAGAGTGAGTCTCACTCTACAACTTCACATGCCATCCAGTTGTTTAAAAGAGTAAGCTAAAAATACAAAAAATTAGCCAGGCATGGTGACACGTGCCTGTAGTCCCAGGTACTTGGGAGGCTGAGGCAGAAGAATCGCTTGAACCAGGGAGGCAGAGGTTGCAGTGAGCCGAGATCACGCCACTGCACTCCAGCCTGGACAACAGAGCGAGACTTTGTCTCAAAAAAAAAAAAAAAAAAAAGAGTAAGTGGCTGGGCATGGTGGCTCATGCCTGTAATCCCAGCACTTTGGGAGGCCGAGGTGGCTAGATCACTTGAGGTCAGGAGTTCAAGACCAGCCCAGCCAACATGGTGAAACCCCCTCTGTACTAAAAAATACAAAAATTAGCTGGGCATGGTGGCACACGCCTGTAGTCCCAGCTACTCAGGAGGCTGAGGCAGGAGAATTGCTTGAACCCAAGAGGCAGAGGGTGCAGTGAGTTGACATCATGACACTACACTCCAGCCTGGGTGACAGAGTGAGACTCCATCTCAAGAAAAGAGTATGGCACCTTCCCCTACTCCTTGCTCCCTCTCTCACCATGTGACATGCTGGCTCCTCTTCACCTTCTGACATGATTGGAAGCTTCCTGAGGTCTCACCAGAAGCATATGCCAGCAACACACTTCTTGTACAGTTTGCAGAAGCATGATCCATAATAAACCTCTTTTTTTTAAAATAAATTACCCAACCTCAGGTATTCCTTTATAGCAATGCAAACAAACATACAAAATTCCAATAAAAAGTAAAAATGAAGTTAACTTGTGATCATTTACTTTTGGTGAATGCATATTAGAACGTAATAATCATGTTTCCCTTTTTCACATATTTTAACAAACTATTTGATAATCTGTTCTAGAAATTTGCTGCTAGCTAATGTGAAGATTATCAGCCTGTAATTTCCAGAATCTACCTTTGAAATGTGAGGTAACAATTTCACCTCTGATCTGTAGATATTGATTCCTTGGCAACTTGTTCAAAGACTGTTAAAAACAGTTCCTCAGTCATATCTTTAAATTATTTTGGTTCTCTGGAAAGCAAATTGATCTGATCTTAGAGACTTCAATGCATTTCAAATGGCTAGCTGCTCTCTACATCTTTGCCCTCAATTGGGGCTTCACCCCACCTCTTCAGGGTGTGTCTCCACTGATGAAGGGAAACAAAAGTCAATTCATTCCTGCCCACTGGGACAGTGTGACTCTGGGATGTGGTGTGTGGTGATTGCTAGAAAGAGGGCTGCTGGAGAGTCCTACCAGGTTTTGGCAGAAGTAGATTTACCGTGAAGCTAAGGAAGTTTAACCTTCAGATTCCTCATGAGTTTTGTATTCTGTTTCTTAAAATTGGTCTGCCAAACTGTGTCAGGGACCTGGATCTGTCCCTGACTCTTGTGTAAGCTCAAACATTATAACTCTACAGGAGCAGTTCTTATGGGCATTATGATAACCAGCCTATCAAAGCAAGACATGAAAATCTAGGGGTGCTTTGTGGGCTACCAGGAGGCTTAAAATACCCAGTGCTGATACCAACATTTCACCAGGCATTTAGGAAATCCACTTAACCTCACGATTCTTTCCTTCATTTTTTTTTTTTTTTTTTTGTACCCACAACATGAGGATGATAATCCTTATTTTAGTCTTAGTTGAAATCGAATATTGACCCATTATGGGGTGAATTATGGGTATATGCCACCTTACAACAACTTGGTAAATAAAAATAAATACCTTTTGACATTACATACGCACACATACAATAGAAAAATTAACTTGGCAGAATGACCATTTACTCTATGAAAGAATTAATTTAACTAATGAGTACAGAATAAACAAAAAAATAAGATTTACAGTCAGGAGAACTGATTTCTAAATACAAGCCAGGAAGCAGCAGTTGGCTGAGCACATCACTCAATCCCTGTGAGTCTTAGTTTCCTCGTTTGGTAAATAGAGATGACAATATCTCCTCACAAAGACATTGTGAAAACTGAGATTCTATATACTATAATGTTTTGTAAATTTTAGAAGTAATTTATAAATGTATGGTGTTACTACTACCCTTTAGTCATTAAAATTATGATTGACTTACAAAAGTTCAACGTACACAAAATTTTCTAAAGCACAAACTGTACATATTATCGGCATTCATGCAAGGCAGGAGTTAGAAATTTAGTGAATGACAATGCAAATATCATATGCTACACAGGCTGGGAGCAGTGGCTCACACCTGTAATCCCAGCACCCTCGGACGCCACTCTAAGCCAGGAGTTCGTGACCAGCCTGGCCAACATGGCAAAACCCTGTCTCTACAAAAAAAAGACAAAAATTTGCTGGGCATGGTGGTGCATGCCTATAGTCCCAGCTACTTGGGAGGCTGAGAAAGAGAATCACTTGAACCTGGGAGGGGAAGGTTGCAGTGAGCCAAGATTGTGCCATGGCACTCCAGCCTGGGCGACAGAGCGAGACTATCAAAAAAAAAAAAAAGATATACAGATAAATATCAATTATAAAAATCAATAAAATATCCTTTCTGTAAATCAAATCTCTCCAGTACAGACCACACTTCTCCTGCTTTGCAGAGTAGAAATGTTAGTGATGTTGGGAGTTATATTGGGAGTCCAGGATCATAGATTTGTTATCCGACCTTGTCAAAAGATAAACATTCCTGGCTGGGTGCAGTGGCTCACACGTGTAATCCCAGCACTTTGGGAGGCCAAGGTGGGTGGATCACCTAAGGTCAGGAGTTCAAGACCAGTCTGGCCAACATGGCGAAACCCCGTCTCTACTAAAAATACAAAAATTAGCTGGGCATGGTGGTGAGTAACTGTAATCCCAGCTACTCAGGAGGCTGAGGTGGAAGAATCGCTTGAACCTGGGAGGGGGAGGCTACAGTGAGCCGAGATCCTGCCACTGTGCTCCATTCTGGGCAACATAACAAGACACTGTCTCAAAAAAAAAAGATCAACATTCGTTCAGTCCCTTTTTTAATGTGCCTCAAAGTCTGGGATATTTTGTTGATACCACCCCAGACCAGAAAACATCTCTCTAGATTCTCACCGAAGTGCTTAAGGCTGAAATTCTGTCTCCTTTTGTTTGCCCCATAATCTTACAAGCTTCCAATTTAAGGATGTCCCTCCATTCAGAAAAACAACCTTGGAGTTGTCAGTTGCCCTTGAGATGCTTAATCTCCTTCATGACAGAAGGAATTTTGCACCTGTTCCCTTTCAGAGGTTGCCAGATTTGAGAAGCCTTCAAGCCTCTTAAGAGTTTTCCAAGCACCTAGCTTGCAGGATTAATCTGTTGAGTTGGAAGGCTATTGCTTGACTTTTCTTAGCTCAGTGTAACAGCAATTTAAACATAGATTCCTCTCCTTACAATCTGTTGTTCTACAAGGAAGGCCTCATTTCACAAAGTCCCATGCATAGTGGAGCTTCTGGGCTCAGCAGAGACAACTGCATTCATTATCGCCATCCCTGACTTTCAGTTCAGAGAGGAATCCTGTTTCAGTTCATTATCTCTCTGAGTTCCGGCTTCATCAGTCTCCATTAGGAAGTACCTTGCCTTTCTGCCAAGGGGCACCAAAGGTGAGTGGCCCAATTCCCTGCCACAGGTGCTGGCTGCCAGCAGCCTCCTCTCTGCCATGCACTTCCCCCTCCACCACCCTGTCTTCTGGAGGCCAAAACCCCATCTTCCTCTTTAGGGATAATATGTCTTTTCTTCAGAAATCACCCTGACATGCTGGGCCTGAACAGCAGGCTCTTTCCGTACCTCCCCATTCCCTTTCATTCAGTGGGCCCCAACCATTTGGCACCAGGGACTGGAAGACATTTTCACAGACAGGGAGTGGGGACAGTGGGGAGTGGGGAATGGTTTGGGGATGAAACTGTTTCATCTCAGATCATCAGGCATTAGATTCTCATAAGAAGAACGCAAGCCAGCTTCCTCACATGCACAGCTCACAACAGGGTTCGTGCTCCTGTAAGAGTCTAATGCCACCACTGATCTGACAGGAAGCAAAGCTCAGGCAGGAATGCTCCCTCATCTGCCACTCACCTCCTGCTGGGCAGCCCAGTTCCAGACAGGCCACAGAACTGGTCCCATGGCCTTGGGCTTGGGGACCCCTGCTTCCATTCATTTGCATATTTTTAAATTCCTGCCATTGAATGTTACCTCACCATGTCTCTTGTTGCCTCACATAAAACCCTCGTTTCCAAAATGATCCAGACTTGGTGTTTGAGTCTCCTCTCTCAGCATCTCTTCCTGATTATTCAACCCATGTCTTTCAAAGAAGAAAAAAACAAGGAAATAAGGAAATTAAGACCAATTGTGGACAGAGAGGAAACAATGAGAGGGTAAAAGAAAAACCAAGACGTGGGGGGAGAATCTTAGGACACGGTGAGGGGTAGGCACTGGAAGCTGAATCAGGAGCCGTTCCAAGCAGGGCAGAGACTATCAGCTCATGGACCAGAGACATGTTTTTAATTGGCATGAAAATTAGGCTCATCGATCCTTGATTTTATGTAATAATTGAGAAGGTGGAACTAAAATATGCTTATGTTTGTGGACTGGTGGGGCTTTCTCTCCTCTTCACTTTTGTCATTTCCCTCCTCTGAGTTTTCTAAGACAAATTAAAAAACAGACCCTGTTTAGCCCAAAACACATCAAAGATTTGCCAGGAGAAACAGCACACATACATGAGTAGTAGAAAGGCATGTTTGTTTTGTAGATTCTCCAGTCTAAAAATCTAAACACTCCCTCAACCTTGCACGGGAGAGACTTTATGCCATCCCTTACCGGGCGGCATCAAGAACTAGAATCTTCGGGATTCATCACACACCCAGTGGAGCAGATCCCCTTCCCCTCTCACACCAGCTTTGGCTGTGCTTTCCCTCCCAACAGGCAGCCCCTGTTCTCCTGTTAAAGGATCACCTTCAGGCCTGCACAGAGAGCTGAAGTATCTGGGAATTTCTATCTGGGGGAGGAAGACAGGAGTCATGCCTAAACAACAAGTGACTGTTGGTTGCAGGGGTGTAAATGACTTCAGTTCTTTGTTCACCCCTTCCCAATGATGATGACTCTGATGTGTGGTCTTCTCTGTCTCCAAGAGTGCCTCTGTGGGACTTTGCTTGATACCTCTCTATACTTCCCCTCCCAATCCCACTCCACCACCAAATTTTCCTAGAAATGCTTCCTAATAAATCACTTTCACATGATTCATTTTCTCAGCAGCAGCCTCTGAAGAACAAGACACTCTAGAATGGAGCTAAGAGGTTGCAGGGAGGGAAAAGAAAATAATCTCCAAGAAGTGGCAGGACAGGATACGTAGAAGGAAAATAAGAGCAAAGGGCTTGACATATGGACTGAAAGGAGCCTTGTTGGACAACTAAAGAAACATTTTGTACCATCTTCCAGATCCTTTGTGACTTTTAAGAAGAAGCTGTGTGTGCATACACTCACATGTGGGTGTATGTTTTTCCCTCTCTCTGCTAAAGGACTGCATTGCATGCCCTTCAGATACAGGCATAACTGAAGTTGCATATTATTTTATTCTAAAATATATATTTTTTATACTTTCCTAATTTTGGTAAAAAACAAATACAGGCATACTTCAGAGACATTGTGGGTTTGGTTCCAGATAACCACAGTAAAGCAAATATTGCAAAAAAGCAAATTTTTTGGTTTCCCAGTACATACAAAAGTTATCTTTATACTATAATGTAGTCTATTCAGTGTAATAGCATTATGTCTAAAAAATGTACATATCTTAAATTTAAAAATACCTTATTGCTAAAACATGTTAACAATCGTCTGAGCCTTCAGTGAACCATAATCGTTTTGCTGATGGAAAGTCTTGCCTCTACGTTGATGGCTGCTGACTCATCAGGGCGGTGGTTACTAAAGGATGGGATGGCTGTGGAAATACCTTAAAATAAGACAATGATGAAGTTTGCACATCAATTGACTCTTCCTTTCAGGGAAGATTTCTCTGTAGTACGTGATGCTGTTTGATAGCATTTACTCACAATAGAACTTTCAAAATTGCAGTAAATCCTCTCAAACCTCATCACTGCTTTATCAAATAGGTTTATGTAATATTCTAAATACTTTGTTGTCATTTCAACAATGATCACAGCATCTTCACCAGGAGTAGTTTCCATCTCAAGAAACCACTTTCGTTGCTCATCCTTAAGAAGCCACTCTTGGCTAGACGTGGTAGCTCACATCTGTAATCCCAGCACTTTAGGAGGCCGAGGTGGGCAGATCACCTGAGGTCAGGAGTTAGAGACCAGCCTGACCAACATGGTAAAACCCTGTTTCTACGAAAAATACAAAAATGAGTCAGGGTGGTGGTGCACACCTGCAGTCCCAGCTACTCAGGAGGCTGAGGAAGGGGAATTGCTTGAACCGAGGAGGCAGAAGTTAGTGAGCAGAGATTGCGCCACTGCATTCCAGTCTGGGTGACAGAGTGAGACTCCATCTAAAAATAAAAGAAGCCACTCTTACCTTTTCAAGTTTGTAGCAATTCAGTCCCATCTTCAGGCTCCACATCTGCAGTTACTTCCTCTAGCTATGAATATCCTAGATGCCATCTTGTTTCAATAGATGGCTGTTTCATCTACATTGAAAATCTCTTGTTTGGTGTAGCCACCTTCCACAATGATCTTAGCTAGATCTTCTGGAGAACTTGCTGCAGCTTCTCCATCAGTACTTGCTGCTTCACTTGCACTTTCATGTTATGAAGATGGCTTCTTTCCTTAAACCTCGTAAGCCAACCTTTGTTAGTTTCCAACTTTTCCACAGCTTCTTCCTCTCTCTCAGTCTTCATAGAATTGAAGAGAGTTAGGGTCTTGTTCTGGATTCGGCTTTGGGTTAAGAGAATGTTGTGACTGGTTTAATCTTCTATCTAGACAACTGAAACTTTTTCCATATCAGCAATAAGGGTGTTTTGCTTTCTTATCATTCATGTATTCATGTTTAATTTCCTTCACGAGCTTTTCCTTTATATTTACAACTTGGCTAGCTGGTTGGCACAAGAGGCCTAGCTTTCGGTCTTTCTGGGCTTTCGACATACCTTCCTCATAAGCTTAATTATTTCTAGCTTTTGATTTAAAGTGAGAACATGCAACTCTTCCTTTCACTTGCACATTTAGAGGCCACTGTAGGGTTATTCACTGGCCTAATTTCAATATTGTTGTGTCTCAGGGAATAGGGAGGCCTGAGGGAAAGGAGAGAGTTGGGGGAATGGCTGATGGGTAGAGCAGTCAGAACATGCACATTTCTCAACTAATTCACCATCTTATATGGATGCAATTCACAGTGCCACAAAACAATGACAATAGTAGCATCAAAGATGACTGATCACTGAAATATATATAATAATAATGAAAAAGTTCAAAATACTGCAAGAATTACCAAAATGTAACAGAGACACCAAGTGAGCACAGGCTGTTGGAAAAACGGCACAAATAGACTTGCTCAGTGCAGGGCTGCCACAAATCTTCAATCGTTAGAAAGAGAGAGAGAGAAAAAAAGAGAAAAGAAAGAAAGAAGAAAAAGAAAGAAAAGAAAGAAGAGAGAGAGAGAAGGAGAGAAGAGAAAGAAAGAAAAAAGGAAAGAAAGAAAAGAGAAAGAAGAGAGAGAGAAAGAAAGAAAAAGAAAGAAAGAAAGAAAGAAAGGAAAGAAAGAAAGAAAGAAAGAAAGAAAGAAAGAAAGAAAGAAAGAAAGAAAGAAAGAAAGAAAGAAAGAAAGAAAGAAAGGAAGGAAGGAAGGAAGGAAAGAAGGAAGGAAGAAAGGGAAAGAAAGAAAGAAGAGAGAGAAAGCGAGCAGTATCTGTGAAGGGCAATAAAGTAAAGGACAATAAGACAAGGTATGACTGTAGCTTTGACAGGAAATAAAATAAGTGAAAACACAGTTTAAAGAAATACCATTAAATGAGCCTTTAGCCAAGGAACTTTAGGATATTAAGACAGGACTAGGGATGGAGAAGTACCTCCCTTCTGGCTTTGCATTTGATCTTCCCACCCCTGAGCTGTGAGGGCCAGCCCCAGCTCTGCGGTGGCTCTGGGTGCCAGTGCCTTACAGTATTAATGCGTTTGACTCATGCAACAATCCTCTGAGTAGATATCGTTACTATCTTCTTTTCACAGATGAAGAAATGGAGGCATAGAGAGGGAATACAGTAAAAATCTACTTTTCCTACTTCACACAGTTATTGTTAGGATCAAATAAAACAATGTATGTGAAAATGTTTTGACAATGCACGACAGTGGTGTACAGTATGATCTGCCCAGTGTAATTATTATTGACCACGTTCACATTTGCTTTCAGGGCTATAGACCAATCCTTGGTATAAATGATCTTTCCCTACAAATCTTACAAAACAGAAAGACTACATTCCTGCTGACACCTTGGTTTTGGACTTCTAACCTCCAGCACTGAGACAATACATTTCTGCTGTTCAAGCCACCCAGTGTGTGGTACTTCATTACATCAGCCCTGGCAAACCACTGTAGTCTCCCACTGAGAAGCTGTCCCACTCCCAGTCTAATAAGAAGGCAGGGGACCCTTGTAGCCCCCAGCTTGGGTCCAAGCTATGGGGGAAGAGAGTGGGAAGGAGTTCTGAGCCAAGGACATCCAATCCACAGAGAGATGACTCAGCACCATTACATTCTTAGACAATAAGAAGCTGTAGTGGGTGGTGGGTGCTAATTTAGAAGTTCATGTAGACCCTGGCATGTGGCTGTTATTCTGGGTTGTATACAAGATGAGTAAACAGAGGATGCTGGTCGTGAGAAAGCAAGGAGGACAGAAAGAGGCAAAGTGGCCAAGAGGGCGGGGTGCAGCCAGGCCCTAGTATTGTCTTGGTTTCGTCCTTCCTGAAGCCAGACTTCTCTGGGATCCATCCACACATGCACATCCTTTAATAAGTGCCCCTTCTTTTTTTCCTCTGGTAATGACTTCTTTTCCTTCACTAAAGTGGTCTGAGTATGACAGCTCAAAAAGAAACCTGCAGAATGATGACTAGTAAAGCAGTGACACAGACATTTCACTTGGTCCAGCTTCCCAAGTTCTCATTTTAATCTGAGAAATCATGGCGTGGGTAAATTCAAAATCTTAAAAATTGCTTTATCTAAAAGCCCTAAGATATTAGGCACGAATTAGAATTGTTTTGGAACCCTGTGACAAAGTATAATCCCCAAACAGGGAGGAAGAGAGAGGCAGGAGAATGAGCACATTGGTGGTCTGATGCTTGAAATGGTTCTGGGGGCCTAGTCCTGAAGAGCCTCCTAGACCATTCTATTAAACAGTTTGACCTTTTCCTAGAGAAGGGGAATGACCCAAACTGCTATGCATGATAGAGATGAAGATATCAGCAGGGTGTTGAACAGGTTAGGAGGAAACAAGACTGGAGGGAGGGAGTATGATTAAGAAGCTGTTGCAGGAATCCAGCCATGGGATGATGACGACCTGAGATGAAGGTGGGACCCTGGAGGGGGAGACAGGAAGAAATGAAGCGAGAAGACATTAAGGTGGTAATGTTCAGGGAGCCTGGGGCATGTGGCATGGACGGGAGGGAGGCATGGGGGAGGATATACTCTTTGAGGGGACTGGAGGGAGAGGCAAGCCCTGAAGCCTGGGGTGTAAGAGCCAGGCAGCTCTTCCCTTATCACTGCAAGAACCAGTCCCTGACAGTGTGGCCCCATCCCTAGGGGTTGATCACATAAGCCATCCCCACAAAAGCAGAAAAGCTGCTTCAGGCTGCTGCCTGCTTGGAGCCTCACACTAGAGCTCTGTGTTTACACATTCGAGAGAATCGAATCTCACATAATCATATATGTGACAAAGACCTCCACTATAAGCAACATTAATGAAGACAAATGAATCAGCCAAATGCTGCAGCTTGCACAGCAGCACACAGGGAGGCTGCTTTGTGGGGGGAGCTCATTTCTGGCTGCGGCTCTTGCCTTTCCTGACAGAGATGTATGAGGAGCCTCCCACGGAGGGGGGTGCCTCAGCCACTGCCTCCACAGCCCCAGCGAGGGGGCAGGCGGTCAGGGGGCTTTGAGGGAACTTTCAGAAGACTCTCAGAGCATGTTTACACATTTTTATGAAAGTTATCTTAGGGGAGACGTGCAAATAGAGATTAGTTGGATCCAGTGGTCTCATAGTATTAACTAAACAAGCTCCCTGCATCCTGGCAGTCGCTGACTGGGTAAGTAGCTATGAGAATTCTCAGCCCAGCCAGTGGGTAACTGTGCCCCATTCAGGCTTACTGAATCAGGCCTGGATGGGCTCCGCTCTGCAGAGTCCCTTGCTCGCCTTTAGGCCATTTGTATTGTTTGTCCCATCCATTTCTCTTTGTGACAGAAGAGCAAACACTCAACTTTGAGACTTTTACTCCAACCTCTCCTGAGGGGATGACAGCCAATTAAAACAAAGGCATTTATAAATCAAGTGGCATGAGACTGGAGCTAGTGAAGTGGCCATGGCTCTGTCCTGGCCCTGGATGGCTATGTTTTGATGCTTACCAGCAGCTCAGACAACCTCTAGAGGTGGAAAGATGGCATTCTCATGTGTTTCTGGTGAGACGACAAAAAAAACTGCCCATGAAAGGCAGATCTGCTTGTTGTGGAAGCATTTGACCCTGGCAGCAGGAAATCCTGCCATCCTTTCGGCCTTTGCTCTGCGTAATTCAAGAGATGGCAGGAAGGACAAGCTCTCCCTCCTAAGGGATGTCTCCAGCAGGACATTAAAAAAAAAAGAGTACCTTATCCGAGTCTAAATGAAACATTCTCAGAAAATTCCTGACACAAATTAAACAAGCCAATTTTATTAGGTCAATATGAAGGGCCTTGAAACTAATTAATCAACGTAGAGATCAGATCAGCCAGTGACAGTGAGACAACGGAATGAAAACTTGGTAGGTCAGTGAAAGGCCTGGATTCAGGCAGGGAAACAACACTAGGTTTCATTCCCCATGGAAGAAATTCCAATTGCTCAGGAAAAGACACTGAGTTGGGTGACAAATCCACTGTCATCAGCAATCTTCTTCAGGTAATATGCTCTTAATGACACTCAGACTGATTTTCCATTCCCGGGAGGAAGAGAAGGAAGTAGAAGTGATCAGAAAACATAAATATTTTTTAATAAACCCGGGCAGGCTGCTGGAAGGATACATGTATACAAGAGAAATAAACAATAAAAACAATGCACTTGGGGAAATGAGTTTCCAGCATAAACAGAGTAACTATGAGTCAGTAAAATTGGAATGAAAACAGTGTGGGGCATCTTCTGATAGGACTTAGCAGCCACACCCTCTCAATGGAGGCAGAGGGAAACTCACAGGTAGCCTTGGGGCTCACTCTCAGGCTCCAGTTTCCTCCTTCCCTAAAACAAAGGGTTGAGCCAGATGAACTCGTGGTCCTTTCTTTCCTAAAGATGCTATTATTCAATACTCTTCCAGAGCTACCCTGAGAGGTGGCCAGGTCAGCAGTAGCTAAAAGCTGGTGATGACTGTGTTGTGGGAGTACACAGAGTAGGGACTCCAAAATCAGAGCTAGACCTGGCCTCACACACACTCATCACTTCATTTATCAGAAGCCTCTCAAAACCTAATCAAATTGTAGCACATTGTTTTATACTTGCATAACACCATGCCAGCCATGTGAGAGTTCAAAATGTACACATCCCTCATGTCTCCTGGAATGGTGAAAAACACTCAGCTTTTGGAGCCAGAAAAAAACTGAGTTCAAATCCCTGCTGTCCCACTAGCTGGTGTTGTGATTCTACACTAGTCACTGTCATACAACAAACTATTAGTCAGCCATTAAGAAGAATGAGGTGATCTACAGGAACTCACATGGAAAGATGTCCACAATATATTACTTAAAAGTAAATAGCAGACAATTGCCAAAAGGCAGAAGCAACTCTGATGATGGATACATAGATAAACAAAATGTGATACATGCACACAATGGAATATTATTCAACCATGAAAAGAAACGAAATTCTGACACATCCTACAGCATGGATGAACCTTGAAGACGTTCTGCTAAGTAAAATAAGCCAGTTACAAACAAATACTGTGTGATTCCATATATGAGGTATTTAAAGTAGTGAAATCCATAGAAACAGAAAGTGAATGGTGACTGTCATGGTCTAGAGGGAGAGGAGAATGTGGAATTGGCGTTGTAATGGGTACAGGGTTTCAGTTTGGGAAGATGAAAAAAGTTGTGGAGATGGATGGTGGTGATGGTTGCACAACATTGGAAATGTACTTAATGCCACTGACCTATGCTCTTAAAGATGATTAAAATGCTAAGTTTTGTTATATATATTTTATGACACTTAAAAAAAGTAAATGACAGAACAGTAAATATAGCATGATCCAATTTTGGTTAAAAATTTTGAATCTATATATTGTCTATGTATAGAGGGAAGTCTGAAAGGATATATATGACGACAGTAATAGGGGTTACTCTAGGGGAGTAGGATCATGAAGGGGTGGTAATAGATGACACAATTTACAAGTTTCATGTGCCTCAAGGCATGAAGCCTTGTGTTTGATAGGGCAATGGCAATAAATTCTGACTCTCAAAACCCTCTGTGTCTCAAAAGGAAAAGTATTCCTCATTATCTGGTCCCTCTTTCCCGGGATGCTATCTATGACTCTCCCCAGCATTTTTTTTTTAACCAAATACAGTCTAAACTCCTTAGCCTGGTATTTAAAGCCCTATACAACTGGATTGCAACCAGACTGTTAGCATTCCCTTTTAGCTGCCTCTGTGCACCAGTATAGCAACCATTCCATGTTCCCTGAGCAGTGTTTTGCCTCCACGGCTTTAAGTCATTCCCTCTATAAATTGTCATTCCTTCCCATCTATGCCTATGGATATCCTGTCCACTCTTCAAGGATGTAGTCTCTGAATCCCTTGGTGGGAGCGATGTCTCCTCCCTCTCTCAAGGCAATCGCCACATCTGCCAGTCTTGGTTTGCTTGTCTACATGTCTTCTCTCCCCTCAGGGACCCTATGCTCCTTGAGAGAAAAGGAAACGCCTTATGTAGCTCAGGAATGCCTGTGACACTTACTGCAGTGTAATTACACAACTGCAACAATGATGATGGTGCTCACAGCACCACACAGTGCCACCTGCACAACCATGAGAGTGGGTGCCTCCCTAAATTTTGCACCCTAGGCACTTTGCTCACCTACCTAGTCCCAGCCTACTACTATTCATTGAATGCCTTCACTGAGTGCATCAGGTACTGTGCTAAGAAAGGACATATATCACTTCACTTTATCTTCACAGGAGTTTACTATGTAGGTATTACCCACACTTTGCAAATGAAGAAACCACAGCTTAGAGATTAAATAACTTGCTTAAGATCATATTACAAAAGTGGGGATTTGAACTCAGGCTTGACTGATTCCAAAATGTGTAGTTCCAATAATTGTAACTCATTGCCTTATCAGTATACTTGAGAATGCAGTAGGCATTCAATACTTGCATGTTTAATGAGTTTAACTGGAGACAGGTCAGCATGCTGCTGGAAGAGCACAATGACTGTTGCCCTGGTCCTGTCACAAACCTCACAGTGCTCTGGACTCCTCTGGCAGGGGTAGGCACCAGAAGTATCAGCGTCACTTTTGCTTGCAGCATTCAAAAGAAACTCCATCCTCGTTCTACTGTTCAGCCCAACTACAGCTTTCCCCTCACTCTTTTCCTCAATCCATTTCAGACACCCACTTCTCTCCAACAAAAACCTGGCGTTCAACTCATCTCTTTAGATGGTGAAGTCAGGAAAGATAGTGGGAGTGGCTATGAAAACCTCTCGGATTCTGACCTCAGATGCACAGACATGAGGGAACAAGCCCTGCAGACCCGATTAAACCCAGTCCTTTTGTGCTGTCCAGAGCACCGATGGTAAAGAATGCAAGAGGGAGTCTCAGAGGCTGAGAACAGATTCCAGGAGCCCTGAGAGGCGTGGAAGGAGGAGCCATGTGCTGCTGGGAGAGGTGAGGACCTTTGTGATCAGTCCTACTTCAGGGGCAGACGGCCCCAGTACTTAGGTCTATCCAGGCTGTCACTGTCCACGTGTGGCCATTGAAATGTGACTGGTGTGAACTGAGATGTGCTGTAAGTGTAAAACACACATATGATTCCAAAGACTTAGCATGAAAAAGGAATGCCAAATATCTCATTAATCATTGTTTATGTTGATGACTGTTAAAATAAGATTTTGGAGGGTTAAGTTAAATAATATAGATTATTAAAACGACTCTCACCTGTTTCTAGTTTTTTCAGTGTGGTTATATGAAGTTACATAAGTGACTCACTCTTGTGACCTGTATTATATTCTCACTGGACAGAGCTGACCTGTAGCCCCAGACTGTTCAGACCATGCCTTACCCCATCAACGAGGGTCCAGCTGCTGGGACTCAGCTCTATCCCAGCTTGGGTCTCTGCACAGTGGCAGCTTTGGTGACCAATATACTCTGTCACTGCTGTAATTTTGGGGTGTCCCTGCCTCTGAAGCCAACTGCAGAGGCTGAGAATAAGAAATAACTACATTTTCATGCATTCACTCACATTTCTCCTCCCAGCCCACCTCTCTAGCTGTCTTTCTTTTAGCACAGCTGTTCTAAATACATGATCCCCAGAACAGCAGCATCACATCACCTGGGAACTCATTAGAAATGCAGATTACCAGGTACCATCCAGAAACTCTGAATCAGAAACTGTCCAGTAATCTATGCTTTAACAAGCCCCTCCCCACAAGGACATTATTCTGATGAATTCTAATGTTTGAGAACCAGGGTCTTAGGGTACTGAAACTTTGCAGCGTATTAAAATCATGTGGGCTGCTTTAAAAAATTCCAATGCCCAGGCCACACCCCACGTCAAGTAAATCAGGTTCTCTGGGGGTAGAACCCAGGCACTGGATTTTTGGAACTCTCCACTTGATTCCAATGTGCAGTCACAGTTGAGCCCCATTGCCTAAGGGTAAAGAACTCAAGAATATTAGTCGGTCATTTCCCCTATGGTGGAGAGCCTGTAGCTTTGGGTCCAGCAGAGAGAAGCCTTCCTGTGGGAGGAGAAAACTGTGTAAAATGAAGAAAGGGGCCAAACTGGGCATGCCTAAGCTTCGAAGGCCTCTTTCATTATAGGCTGGCTGCTGTAACGAAACAGGCAAATGCACCTGAGATTTTTCTGAAGTTGAAATGACAATGTGGAAAGGGAACAGCTTCTCTCCACAGTCCATCAAGAGGGGAGTGGCCAATGGGCCGCTTGGAGGACAAAGACCAGGGACACGTTCATTCTCTGAGGCTTCAGGTATATTAAAATGAAGAAATACCCAAATAGGGTTTCAAAAATTGTGATATCCTATATTTTAGAAGTTTACATTTAATAAATTAAGACTTTAACACGTGTAAGGTTTTTTTTTTTTTTAAAAAAAAAAAACGTGCAGGGTAATATAACCATCCTACTCACAGGATAATAGCAGGATTAATTTTAAAAATTCATGGGCCTGGTACCAAAATCAGGCATAAGTTTAAAGCTGATGATCATTTCCATCTTTCAGTCTTATTAGCATATCTTCAGAGATAAATTTTTAAAAATCCAAATGTGAAGTCTCTGTGTGAGATCCCTGGATGAAAGGCCCTCCTTTGCCGTGCCCCTGGGGCAGACTAAGCGGACCACTGGAAAGAGATCCTAAGTGTGGCCCTGGAGCAGCTGTGAATGATTAGGTTGTGGGAAGATGACTGACGTCTGGGTGCCTTGCAGCAGCCTGCCCCGGGAGGTCTCAGGGAAGCCAGAGGACCCCCCCAGCCCCTCTGTGTGTTCCAGGGCAGTATAATACCTGCCTCCCTCCACACAATCGGTGCCTGCCCACCCTCTGTCCCCAGGCACACTTGGCTGCTGACAACAGGAAGTGAAACAGCCACACCCTCCTTTTACTCTATTAAGGTAACTCCTAGTTTGATAGGCATCCAGGGAGGGAAAGACATAAGGGAGACACTTCCCTTGTGCAGCACCTGCAGTGCTGTTGGTTTATAAAGCACGAAATCTTCTGTCCCAGAGGCTGGACTGGGCTCAGGGCTGCATGTGAGATTGTGCTTCGGGAAGAGAAAGAAATCCCAGACTGAACAACAATTTCCTGGTGGCAGGTGCCTCCATGAGGAGCTGCAGTCGGTCCCAGCAGCATATGCTTTCTCCTCTGGGAGGGGGACTCAAAGATGTACAGACTAATGGGACCACCGGCTGCAAGCCTCAGAAGCCTCTCAGGAGGCCCCTGGCAAGGCCTGTGGTATCTGAGCAGTGCAGGCAGCCTGGGCATCATAGGATAAAGGGGTGGGGAGTGGGGCAGGGAAGAAACAGCACAGAGGAAACAGCACACCTTGTTCTCATTGACTCGGAATCAATGGCTGCCCACAGACTATTTCCTGGAGATTCAAGCCTCACACTCTCCTGTCCTCTCCCCTGAGTAAGGCTTCCAGAGAGTAAGGGCCACATCCAGACAGAGGTGGGTGAGGCTGGGGTTCAAAGTACAGAGCCAGCCCTTTTATCTCACAGGCAGAGGGAATCATCCACTGTGAACCCACAGCATCCTCCACCAGGGCAGCATTTGATTCCTCTGTCTCATATCTCCGCTTGCCTTCCCTGTGGGTCAGTAGTTCCTGACTTTCTCTAGCCTATAGGAAACATGAGGAGGAGGGGGAGAGATGGAGGGGGAGGAGGAGGAGAGAAGGGAGAGAATGAACACATGGGCTGTCCAGCCCCAGCCCCATGGCACCAGCATGGTAAACACTTGGAGGGAGGCCAGCCGTCTGGCGCCTCCAGTCTTCCACATCTCCCCAGCCAAGATTCAGACCTGTATATTCTGGGCTCTTTCTGCCCCATTTCACCCAGGCTTTAAATTACCCAGACTTGGGTCTGGGTTATTCTATCCAAAGCTTTCCTCTGAAATCTAGATTGTGATGCAATGTATACATCCTCTAAATCAGATTTCTGAGGACTAAATGCCAGACTGTGTGGCGTAGCAGTCTGGCTGCAAACCATTTCAGTCAGCCCAGTGGAGGAACACACAATAAGGTGCTCATCCCTGCAGCCGTGCACAGGAGACAGCAACAGTCCAGGTAAATTAGAAAGGCCTAACTTGAGCCAGCTAGTCTTGGCAATTTAGGGAAAGTAAGGACTACACAGAGGCTCTGAGACGGCTTGTGGAATCAATGCCTACGTTGCTGGATTGCTCCTTCTTTGGTTATGGGACTAGTGGTTCCAAAATGTACCCCTTGATTCCATAAGATGGAAGAGCATTTAGACAAGCTGAGCCAAAACCCAGAGTCTTGGAACAAGCCTGTAGCAATAATAGTAGCAGTAATGACAATGATTTTTAACATTCCTTGCTTAACAAGTGCTGACCACAGTTCTCATGCTTTACATGGATTTACTTAGGGAATTTGATCACTGGATCGAGGTGAGGACCACCCTCACTCCTCAGCTCCCCGGAGGACAGTCCCTTTCCCTCTGCTAGTCTGGGCTTGTTTCTTCTCATCATAAGAAAAGAAACAGGGCTACAAAGAGTAGCAAGCCCCTAACTGCTGCCCTTAAATGAACTAGCTTTAGGAGAAACACAGGTCAGGAGGCAAGCACTGTCTGCGCATGGCTGTTGTTCTTCTGGGGAATTGTGAGGGTGGGGTGAGTGGGGAAGCGTCTCTCATTTTGTGAGTACACAGTATATAAAAAGCTGAAATGAAAATAATTCAGAAATTATTGTTGTCTTTATAAAACAACCTGTTCTGGGGTACCTTTCTGTACTTCCCTAAGTATATACAAAATACAATTTTAAAATTCGGTTTAACAAAGCCCCATCAAGACACACGCATTGCATTGTGCACATCTGTATAAGTGCCCTTAAAGTGCAGGTTTGCATGAACCTCAGTTTTCTAGAGGAGTGCGTCCTATTGGGGAAGAAGGGAAAGAAGGCAGTAAAAATAGCATTGTGTAGCTGCTGACTGTGCACTGGCCACACAGCTAAGCACAGAGTGCCTAGAGAGTTTTGGCAGGATCATCACATGTTGTCCTCACAACAGACCCACAAGGGAGGTACATCATCCCAATTTACAGATGAGGAAACTGGGGCTCAGGAAGACCAAGTGACGGCTTCATTATCACACAGCCATTAAGAGCAGAGCTTGGTGGGAACTCAGGCTTCCATGACTCTAAAGACTGGAACTACAGACAAGCTGCAAAGCAAGATCAGGTCAAGATATTCTCCAAAGTTACATCCCGTGGCTCCTCAGTTACAGACGTGATGGCAGAATCCTGACATTTATTTTCTTTTTGGTCTCCTTGTTTTCTCAATCCAGTCAGAATGAATTTTAGATGTGTCCCAAGTGCAGTCTGCCTTCAGCTGTGAAGAGCCACTCAGACACTTGGAGCTAGCCCAAGTGGCCCAAGTAGTAGGTCTGTGAATAAACGTCACTTCTGGAATCATTCTTCAACAAGTATAGCTTGACTACAAAGACTCAAATGCCTGCACTGGTCCCAGAGAGCCATCACCCAGTGCTGCCAAGTCTGACCAAGAGGCATCCTAGCTAAGGAACCAGTCACACCACTGGCTCTCACGCCACACCTGAAAGGAGCACAACAGGAGTTTCTCCAGGAAGCTTCCCAACGTTCAGATGAGTTGCTCTCCATGTGGATTCAGAATCCTGATGAGCTGACACCAGTTCCAGGCCTGGCATGTCTAACAAATGCAGCATTCAAGCCCAAGACACTGAAATTGTTACCTCATGTTATAAAGGACCTGAAGCTGCATGCAATTAGCACTGCATCTGTGAGACTTGGGAAAGACAACTGAGAGAACAGGGGCTTAAAAAGACTATTTTGGTCCATATGGAAAATTGGTGTGTTGCATGCACGGTAAAATCCTTTCAGATATGTTTTTAAACCTTACATTTTTAAAATTGGGGACTTAAATATTATTATAGGAAAAGCAACATGATTCCTTTAACATCAGAAGGAGATCTGTAAGTTAAAAAACTGTTGGAACCTTGTAAAGAAATTAACATTGTGAATGAACTCGGGCATTAGTGCAAATTAATCAAACTGCATACATTACAATTTTTAATCAGTCATGGAATCTCAATACTTGAAGGGACCTTGGAAATCATCTGTCCCAAGAGCAAGAATTATGGAAGATAAATTGGGCAGGTGGAGAAAAACCTCCTGACTAGAGAAAGGTACAAAAAACAAAGAGTTGGGAGGCAGCATGTGCAGTGGTTTGAAAGCTCAGGGGTTTGAAAAGACAGCCTGGGTTCGAAGCTCAGCTTTGCTTTTTGATGGCAGTATGAACCAGGCTGAGTTGTTTGACCCTCCTAGGTGACAGTTTGTAAACAAAAGGTTATTCTGAGTCTTAAGAGAGACCATCCATAGAAAGGGCGTAGTATGGTCCCTGGGATACCATATGGTGCCTGGGGCATCAGTGCTGAGTAAATATTAGCTCTATAGAAAAAGGAATTTCACAAACATAATCTGAGTGAGCCAGACTGACACAGTATGTATAACTGTGGTCTTTCTCTTTTACTTGGCCATGAAAGAAAAGCAAAATACAGTATATCGAAGCATTCAGATTTCTGACCATGAGAACAGGACGTAATACCCAAGGTCTTTTCTGGAATAAAAAACGATCTTCATAAAAGGGAATCACATTTCAGCTGTAAATAAAGTCAGACCTGATAATCGAGAAAAGAAGACCCCATGGAGATGGTGAATCACGTATGTATGTGGGTAAGTGAAAGCTGCCTCCAAAGGTCTTGATGCAAAGCTGTCCAAGGTTTAGAACTCTGGGCACATTTCTGGCCAAAAGAGGTTCAAAACCATCATCCACGGTGTTCTGTTCTGGCCTTAAGATGGAACTAGTGCTGCATTAAGTGTCTGATTGGGGAAAGTTAATGGTTAACAAATAAGATATAACTCTCTGGGACATCTTGATATAAATTTAGTTTAGCCTTATAATATAAAAATTATTAATTATGCTGAGGGAGGGAACATAGATTGGTGGAAGACTTGTAGGCTGTGGAATAGAACAAATCCTAGAACTGTCAATTGGTACTGTGAGATCTTAAACAAGAGATACAATATCTTCAGCCTCAGTTTCTTCATAGTTGCTATGAAGGGCCAGCACAGTGTCTGCCACACAGGTGGTACCCAAGAGGCATTCATTTTCTCTCTGCATTCATTCTACATTTGTCATATTAAACAACTCTATTTTTTTTTAAATTTAAGTAGGTTTTTGGGGAACAGGTGGTGTTTGGTTACAAAAATGAGTTCTTCAGTAATGATTTCTGAGATTTTGGTGCACCTGTCACCTGAGCAGAGGGGGTGGGAGGGGGTGAGGGATAAACAGCTCTATTTTTGGGTGGAAAAAGAGGGCTATACTTGCTTGACTCAGTTTCCAACACAGATAGGAAGCCCAGCAGTTCAGACCAACACTGAGAATAGACAACACTCTCTATTTAGCAGCAGCACACCTGAATTACAGACACGGCGTTTGTGTGGGAATCAGCTCTGGACTACTAACTTCCCAAACCCAAACCTACAGTGGCAGAAAAGACAGCTGAACTCAGAGCAAGAGACAAGTCTTCATTCTATTTCTGTTACTAGCTAGTTTTTTTTTTTTTTTTTTTTTACCGTAGGCAAGCCACTTAACATTTAACCTGTGTGTCTGGCTCCAAATCTACAAAATGAGGGCTTTGACCAGATAACATCCAAAGTTCCTTAGAGCTCTCAAAATTCTATCTTTTTATAGTTTGGGTTCATGCTGTTTGTTAACGTGTGTGACCACTTCTACTCCAAAAGCCACAGGACCCTGCTGCATGTCCTCCACCTTCGTTCAAGCCATGATTTGTTTCCTTGGTTAGTGGCTCCATATTAACAGCAGTTGCACAAACAGAATCTAAGTGAGCCAGGCTGCCAGCTGTCACTGCTGTATCTTCTGCTTACTCTGGAGATAGGCTGAAGCTGTGTGATCTGAGAATAAATGGATCTGCCATGAAGGTAGGATTTTACTGTGAAAATGAGTTTTCTGATGAGTTTAAAGCAGCAAAAATACTCTGAAGGCTGTTTTATACCTAAATCGTGCTATATGAATTAAAAAGTAAAACACAACCTCCGATACTTCAGGTTTTAGTTTCTTGTGGCTGATGTAAATTTCACTTAACTCCCAACAGACGTCCCCAAAAACATTTTTTTGGATCAGAATTCAAAATAAAATAGGGGCACATGCCAATTGTAGCCCCATACAAACCAATGGGGGCAAGGGCTGGTTTTATAGAATGTTAAGCGCTCACGAAACTAAGGGTTTGATTCATCACTGTAGCTTTATAGTTTCCTCAACACTTAGCAGTGTTTTGTACCTAGCAGGCTGGCAGCCGTTTGCAGGCAGAGATGATACTTCATTCATATCTAGCACAGTGCACTGGTATATTGGAAGTACATGTATTAGTTTGCTGGGGTTACCATAACCAAATACTGCAGACTGAGTGGTTTAAACAATGGAGATTTATTTTCTTACAAGTTTGGAGGCCAGAAGCCTGAGATTGAGGTGTCAGCAGGATGTTTCTTTGAAGGCCTCTCTCCTTGGCTTGTAAAAGGCCATCTTCTGTCTGTGTCTTCTCGTAGTCTCCTCTCTATACACACCTGTCCAAATTTCCCCTTCTTATGAGGATACTAGCAAAATTGGATTATGGCCCACTCTAATGATCTCACTTTAATTACCTCTTTATAGACCTATCTCCAAATATAGTCACATTCTGAGGTACTGAGGGTTAGGACTTCAACATATGAATTTGGAGTGGTAGGGGGGATAATTCAGCCCATAACATATGCTGAGTAAGTAGTGTATGCATAAATGGTGAATGGATGGGTGGATGAATAGGTGGACAGATGAATGGATGGATGGATGGTGAATAACCAGGTGATCAACAAATACCTGATGCATTGAGTAAATTTACACAATCACTTGTGGAGACTGGGTTTTACTATAATATCACCCCAAAGATTTTAAATTATACATTTTAATCCAGCCTTACAAGAAAGTTTAAAAATCCTTGCCTATCAAATTCTATCAAGCTAACAAAAAAATAGCCACACCCAGACTTACTAACGCCATTTCCCTATCCTAATCATTCCCATCTTTAATGACTTCCTGTAGCTGAGAGAATATCAGTATTTGCCTACAACAAATAACTACTACTTCTCCCATGAATACCTACATACTAACCTTCGCATTAAGAAAACAGGAGGCCGGGCACGGTGCCCCGTGCCTGTAATCCCAGCACTTTGGGAGGCTGAGGTGGGTGGTTCACTAGGTCAGGAGATGGAGACCATCCTGGCTAACACAGTGATACCCTGTCTCTACTAAAGATACAAAAAATTAGCTGGGCATGGTGGTGGGTGCCTGTAGTGCCAGCTTACTCAGGAGGCTGAGGCAGGAGAATTGCTTGAGCCCGGTAGGCGGAGGTTACAGTGAGCTGAGATCGCACCACTGCACTCCAGCCTGGGTGACCGAGCAAGACTCCATCTCAAAAAAAAAAAAACAAAAAAACAATGATTAAGAGAATAGTTTTAGTTAAATCTGTTGCCTGATATTTCATTGTTTGTTTGCTTTTAACTGAACCCGACTAGTACTTAGTTTGTAGATTGCCTTAACACTTTGATTCCGTTCAACAAACTACAGAAATGCCCCATAGAATTGAAGGTAAGAGGAAATATCCCTACCAGGGACCTCAAGGAATCTTCCTTCTGATTCATCTGGTCACTGTGAGTGTTTGTTACATCTCTAATGATACAGAAATTCACAAGCCAACCCTCCATCACCAACATTCCTTCTCTATTTTTCTGTCTATCAGATGAAGTTGGTCATACGTACACCTATCAAGGGAGTTGTAGCTACACATCTAGACAAGGGTCAGAGGAGTGTCTGAGCTCCCCTGTCCTGACCTTGATGCCCTGAGTCATGTTGCTGGCTGCAGTTCTGACTCAGAGCTGCCATAGTATCAGCCTACATCATGACAGGAAGTGCTACCAGAAGTCATGCTCAGCTCTACTGAATGAACTGTTTGTCACAGCTAGTATGAAACTGATTCACTGGTGTCATGGGACCATGTGGGCACTCATTCATTCATTCATTCTTCAGTCATCCACTTCCTACTGGAATCTTGTCTAACAGAAAAGCCATAGCATAGCATCTCTTGAAACAAGTGTGATACTTTTAAAAGTTCTGTTATGATTTATACCATTTTTGTCCTTAAAAATTATAACAGAGCAATAGATGGGTTGTATGAGTTCTATCTGTATAATATATGATTTAGGTATTAAAATTTAAAGACAAATTTATGGAGGTCTTTTGTCTGTGACAATGATGAATTATCTTGGCTCTGATCCTTGGACAAACTGGCTACACTAAACTTAGAGTTAACACATGTGGTGGTTCTTCTGCTGCATTCCCTGAGGCTTCCTGAGACAGATACTATGAATGAGTATTTTCACAGGCATTGCTAGGCATGATGTCACTTGATTTTGACTCCAGGTGTAGGATGGGACCCATGAGGTTCTAGGTTCCCCTTCTGCAGAGTTCCTTCCCCATTCCTACACACCCAGACATTTGTAACGGGAACTGATCAAAATGTTTTCATGTGCTATAACTTCTTGTCAGGGATTCAAACCAAGTGATTTCTGACCTCTCTCCATCCGCCTCTCTTTTTAAAATATGTTTTAATTGTCTTGTTTTAGACATGCTTTATTGTAAACTACTTCACATTCTTTTTTAGAATAGGTGGCATGTAAACCATAATGAAGAAAAACCTTCAAGCTAGCATAACATTCCCAGAGCACAGAAAGCTCAGTGAGGAGGGGGCAAGGAGAGGCTGGTTGCCCTGGGGCCTACCCACTAGGTGTACCTGTCACTCCCACCATCAGGCTCTGTCCTCTGCAGGCTGAGGGATGATGGAAGACAATCCAGAGGTCTGTTAGGAGCCCCACTCTGTCAGAAGCAGAGCATCCAATTCACTCAGGCCTTGCTCTACTGACAACTTCATGTCACAGAGGGACAAGGATGTTGTAAGAGAGCTACTGCTTGGATCTAATTTTGGCCATTGAAGGTGAACTAGGTGGATAACACAATGGAAGTGACTGGCACTTAGACAGAAAAGGACCTTATCACCATATGATTCTCAAGAGCCAAGGAAGTGAATGCGAGCCGTCTATGTTCCGGAGACTGCAAGAATAAAGAACTCTACAAGCCCAGAGAAAAGAAGGTGATTCAGTGGATTAAATCTCAGAGGGCAGCAGAATGTGGAGGCTAGAGTACATGCTCAGGAATCTGGACAGACCTGACTCAGGCTCTTGGTGCTGTCCTTACGGCTGTGCAAATGTCACCTCTCTGTATCTCAATTTCCTTATCTGTAATCGCGAATAATAAGACCTACCTTATATGTCAACAGTGAGAATTAAATGAGATCACATATATAAAGCCCCTAGTATGGTTTACAATTATGGTGAACACTAAATAAAGGTTATTGTTGTTATTATTGTTACCATTATTGCAGACTTCCTGTGTGTAAGACACGAGGCTAGACGCTCTTTGATTCCATGGTCAGAGACTCTAATCATGTAGAACTTGGTTCTAGAAAGATTGGAGGCTCCATCTAATTTAATTCTGACTCTACTCTGGAGAGGAGGAAGAGAGGGAACTATCTAAATAAATTACTGTCTCCAATGAGCTTACATTTTACAAGGACACTCACAAAGGCAGGAAGTAGGAATTTGCAGCTGACAGCAGATACAAAGGAGTGGCATAAAAAGAAAGGATCAAGTCACGGAAGTAGAAGGCTGGGGCACAAGATAATGCACACATAAAATACAATGAGAGCCATTGGGGTGGGTTTGGAACAAGAAAAAGAACAAGAGAAGAGTTGGCCTCCTGCTTGGGGCAGATGATACAGTTAATTTAGAGATGATACAGTGAAAACAGAATTACTCAACTCCTAGTTTGCTTCCATCTTCTTTATCAGGAATGACCTTTGAGCCAGAAAGAAGAGCAAAAACATGGCCAAGAGGAAATTAAAGTCTGTGATAGTGAGAAGATAGGAGGAGAGCACCTGGCTGCTGCATTTAAATCTCCAGGCTCAGATGAATTACATCTCAACACCATCTGTACATGCACCCCAATACTCACTGCAACAGGAACAGTAAAATAAGAAGTCCTAGGACCCTAAAATAACAGGAATTCATTTACAATATCTGACATCTGAAAAAAATGGAAATATTATAATATATGAGACTTTATGAAGCACGGTAGAACTTACAGAAACTTGCAGAGAGGCAAATATCTCAATTTTATTAACGGGGACTTTTAGCAAAATTCTAATGCAGCTTAGATACTTTGTGTTGACGAGGAAGATGAATGCTGGTCAGACTAACCTCATCTCTTCTCTGACAGGGTTCCTCAGGTAGTAACTGTTCCATTGTCTAGTTAGAAAATGGTGACAAACAAGTGTGCACACTTTCTTTGTGGACAAGGTAGAGAAATACAAGCTCCATGATAATACAATAAGGAACACTCAGAGGAGCTCAACTATAATCCCCCAAAAGGACTGGAGAACAGGATAATATTATTCTCTACAAAGATGTGAATGGGCACATGACTTGGTCTTCAGTGCCTCTCTATACAAAAACAGTAATGACTTGCAAGACAAAGGAAGTGTGCTGACATCTGCTGGGAGAACGATCAGGAGGCAGCTGGTGAGGTGGAGGAGGGGTTGAGAGCTCAGGCTGCAGAAGTAGAGAACTGTTTGAATCCCAGCTCTACCACTTACTAACTGTGTGATGTTAAAGAAGTTACTTACACTCTCGGACTCAATTTCCCTATCTGGAAAATGGGGATAATGATTGTATCTACTTCACTATATGAGGTAGATTAAATTAGTACGTAAAGCATTTAGAACAGTACTTGATTATAGAAATTGTCATTATAAATAGGATCCCAACCACTTCTGTCAGGAAGTGATGGAATCTCACAAGATGAAAGCTATACAAATAAGATATTGACTATAACTTATACTACCCCAAAAGGAAAACAACCTAAAAGTCTAACAACAGGAGACTTATAGTACATACATATGATAGAATATTACAGCCATTAAAATCATGTGGCAGGCAACAAAAGCAAAAATAAACAAGTGGGACTACATCAAATTAAAAAGTGTCTGCACAGCAAAGGAAACAATCGAAATGAAAAGGCAGCCTACAGGTTGGGAGAAAATATTTGTAAATCATATATTTGATAAGGGGTTAATATCTAAAACATATAAGGAACACACACAACTCAAAAGCAAAAAAATGAATAACCAGATTAAAATACAGGCAAAAGACCTGAATAGACATTTCTCCAAAGAAAGTATAAAAATGGCCAACAGGTATATGAAAAGGTACTCAACATCACTAATCATCAGGAAAATGCAAATCAAAATCACAATGAGATATCATCTCACACCTGTTAGGTTGGCTATTATAAAAAGACAAGAGATCAGTGTTGGCAATGGGATGGAGAAAAGGAACCCCTTTGCAATGTGGTGGGAATGTAGATTGGTGCAGCCATTGTGGAAAACAGTATGGAGGTTCCTAAATAAACTAAAAATAGAACTATAATATGACCTGGCATCATCTTCTGGGTATATACCCAAAGGAAATGAAATCACCGCCTCATAAAGATAACTGTGCTCTTATGTTCACTGCATTATTCACAATAGCCAAGATATGGAACAACTAAAGTTGTCCTTCAACAGATGAATGAAAACAGAAATTGTGGGATATTAGTCACCCTTAAAAAAGGAGATCCGGCCATTTGTGACAACATAAAAAGGACATTATGCTACGTGAAATAAGCCAGACACAGAGAAAATATTGTATTATCTCACTTACATGTGGAATCTAAAAAAATCAAATACACTGGGCGCGGTGGCTCATGCCTATAATCCTAGCACTTTGAGAGGCCAAGGCGGGTGGATCACAAGGTCAGCAGTTCAAGATCAGCCTGGTCAATATGGTGAAACCCTGTCTCTACTAAAAATATAAAAATTAGCTGGGCTTGGTGGCGGGTGTCTGTAGTCCCACCTACTTGGGAGGCTGAGGCAGGAGAATCGCTTGAACCCAGGAGGCGGAGGTTGCAGTGAGCCAAGATCACGCCACTGCACTCCAGCCTGGATGACAGAATGAGACTCTGTCTCAAAAAAACAAAAAAAAACAAAAAAAAAATCAAATACATAGAAGCAGAGAGTAGAACAGTCATTACCAGTGGCCAGGGGTGGGAGAATAGGAAGATATAGATCACAGGGTACAAATAAATAAGCAAATAAATATGTACATAAATAAAAATATAGTCATGTTACAGAAGAATATTTAATTACTCTAATAAGGAAAATGAATCAGGGAAAGGGAAAGGAGAATGATGGAGGCAGAGGTACTGTTTGGGCAAGGTGGTCCCTGAGAGAGGGTATGGGATCAGGTGCTGAAATGGACTGAGCCATGTAGCGCTGGGAAGAGCAAAGGCTCTCAACAGGAAAGAGCTTGAAGTGGAAAGAAGCCCTGGAGATGGAGTAGGTAAGCAAAGGGGAGAACAGAAGGACACGAAGAACGAAGTTGGAGAAGGCCCATCACACAGGCCCCTGCAGGCCAGAGTAAGGAGCGACTGGGGTTTCATTTTATGTGATATGGGAAGCCCCTGGACGACTCTGAGCAGGAGACAGTCAGGATTTTAAAGGATCACAATGGTTATCTTTTGGAGAACAGAGTGTAGGGGAGTAAGAATGGAAGCAGGGAAACCAGTTTTAAGGGATAGTAGTTTAGTAGTTTTACAGCAGTTTAAGAAAAAGATAGAGGTGGCTTACGTTGGGAAAAAAATGGTGAAAAGTGTCAGGCTCAGGATATATTTTGAATGGCAAACAGCATGATCCTAATTTTATAAAAAAGAAACATAAACACATATTGGAAATATATATATGCAGATATTAATAGAGGTTATCTCTGGATCATGCTATTCATGGTAACTGATTTCCTTCTTTGTATGTTTCTGTATTTTCAAAGTTTCCACAACAAACTTGTAGTATTTAATCAGAAAAAAAGAAGATATTTTTGGGAAAAAAATCTTTTTTTTTTCTAAAAGGAAAAATCAAAGGCAGGCCAAGTGAGGTGTGGACGAGCAACAGCCTAAGTAAAGAGATGTCAAGGATCTGACTGACTACAGTTTCAATACTGACAGTGTAAATGACTAGCAGAAATAGTAATGTCTTCTAAGACTGTAGGTAATAGGACATCATGCACCCTGGGGAGGAGGTGATTGTTCCCTTCCACTCTGCTTTATTCAAGCCCACCTGGTATAGCATATGCAGTTCTGGGCACCAACATCTAAGACCCAATTGAGGCTGGGTGTGGTGGCTCGTGCCTTAGCTGGATCTTAGATTGGATCTTAGATCCCAGCATTTTGAGAGGCTGAGGTAGAAGGATCACTTGAGGCCAGGAGTTTAGGACCAGCTTGGCCAACATAGTGAGACCCTGTTTTTACAAAAAACAAAAAAAAAAAAAAAAAAAAAAAAAAAAAGCTGGGCATGGTGGCTACTTTAGTGGCTGAGGTGGGAGGATCCTTTGAGTCCAGGAGTTTGAGACCTTAGTGAGCCATGATTGCATTACTGTACTCCAGCCTGGGTGACAGAGTGAGAACCTGGAAGGAAGGCAGGAAGGCAGGAAGGCAGGCAGGCAGGAAGGCAGGAAGGCAGGAAGGAAGGAAGGAAAGAAGGAAGGAAAAAGGATCCAACTGAATGAGAGAACAGTCAGGACTGGTAGGGGCCTTAAAAGCATGCACTGTAAAATAAGGGGGGTAGTTACCACCCACTGAGCACTCACTCTGTGTCAGGCACTTAAAACACGTGCAGTATTTAAGATATGAGATGCTCACTTGAATGGAAGGAAAAGGGTGGCAAATGAACATTTTTTGAACACTTACAGAGCCAGGGCTAATCACTTTTCATACTTTAGTGCATCTAATTCTCACCACAACACTCTGAGATAAGCATCTCTGTTCTATAAATTTGAGTTAGGGATACAGTATTGCATCACTGTGGGCTCTGGAGCCCGAGAGCCTGTGTTCAAATCCTAACAGATATGTGACCTTAGGCTTACTACTAAGCCTTCCTAAGTCTCAGTTACCTCATCTACAAAAAGGTGGCCTTTTTGTAGATGGGGTTGTTTAAAGACTAAATTTGTTAATATATTACAGCACTTAGCACAGTACTGGGCAAACAGTAAGGTCAATAAACATCAACTGTGATTGTTAAAAATGTGACTAAGATTAACCAATGAGTAAGCTGGCAGCCAGTGGAGAACAAAATAATCTGAGGTCCCTGGGTATTCATTTGGTGAAGTTTTGTCATAGGGAAGATGTTCCTACTGACATCAGGAAGTAGAACCAGGCTGGGTGAGTTGGTTCATGCCTGTAATCCCAACAATTTGGGAGGTCAAGGTGAGAGAATCACTTGAGGCCAGGAGTTTGAGACCAGCCTGGGCAACACAGAGAGATCTCGTCTCTAAAAAAATAAATAAATAAATAATAAATTAGCCAGACATCGTGGCATGCACCTTCTGATATCGTGGCATGCACCTTCCAAGTCCTAGCTACTTGGAAGGTAGAGGCAGGAGGATCACCTGAGCCCAGGAATTAAGAGGCTGCAGTGAGCTATGCTCTCACCACTGTACTCTAGCCTGGGCAACACAGCAAGACCCTATGTCTTAAAAAAAAAAAAAAAAGTAGAACCAGACCCAGTCAACAGAAGTGTAACAGGGAATTTGGTAGGAAGCAACCTGAAATTAAATAGACAGTTACTTTTCTGTCTAAGTGGACACCGATCTTCCCCATTTGATGAAGAGTCATTAAGTGGCCACTCTTACTTATGATGCTGTAAGATATTTAACACCCTGTTGCCCTGGAGAGGAGAGTCTAGTAGAAGCTAAGTGTGGCCTGACAAAGCCTGCCCCTCCTTATTCCCTGTTATGCAGAGCTGGTCTCTGATGAAAGATGGAACAATTGCAGGGAGGTCAAGGAGCCTCCTAGGGGGAGACATTTTTAGAATCTTCCTGGTGGGTTAGGATAGACCCCACAAGAAGCCCGGAGGAGAAAAGGACACCAAAAATTCCAAAGGGGAATTTTTGGGACAGTCTGATGATCCAGTGTTACCAGCAGGATTAAGGATACCAGGGGTATGAGGAGGCTGCTCCCATGTATCCCATGGCTGAGACTAGAAACCCTTCTGGTTGTGGGTGTGATTGGAGAACAATGATTGAGCACTGTGAACTACAAGAGCTGTAATCTTGAAGTCCAAGTCCTAGATCCATGAAGAAGACCTAGGTCAGTGAGAGAATCCCTGCAGCAGTGGGGGAAGCAGCTGCTGGCTTGTGTAGAGCCAGTTTTCAATATTACCCCACAGGAAGAAGCAGCAGTATTGGCAGACCACTTGGACTCCTCAGTTTTTTCTCGGCTTGCTTTTAGAACTGGGACTGGCCCTTTTGGAATGAATTAAGACCAGACTGTTCTTGGCAATCTCGGATGTTTAGAAGAGGTGAGAGATGGTAGGGCCTTAACAGAGATATTGGGCTTCCTATTAGTATTATCAGGAAGATGTTCCGGCAACTAATAGGGGAATAAAAGATACATCTATTATTTGTACTCCCCAGGTCATTAAAGTGGGTTATATCATGGGTTATATCAGTTGTATATAACTTAGTAAAACTTAAGCTTAATGTTAAGGGCTTTCTAAAAACCAGAATTAATAATAATAATAGCAGCTAGTATTTACTTGCTGCTTACTATATGCCAAATTCTACCTCCCTTAGCTCATTAATCATCACAAAACTCTATGAATGTCAAAGCAACACAAGAGTCCATGGATGGATAAATGGATAAACAAAATATGGCATATATATATATACACACACACAAAAGAATACTATTCAACCTCAAAAAGGAGGGAAATTCTGACATATGCTACAAAATGGATAAACTTGGAAGACATTATGCTAAGTGAAATGAGCCAGTCACAAAAAGACTATATTTTCCACGTATATAAGGCACTTAGAGTATAAAAAATCATAAAGACAGAAAGTAGAATGGTGATTCCCAGTGGCTGGGAGGAGGTGGAAATGGGAGTTATTGTTTAAGAGGTATAGAGTTTCCATGTTGCAAGATGAAAAGAGTTATGGAGATGGATGGTGGTAATGATTGCAGAACATTATGAATATATTTGATATTACTAGACTGTTCACTTAAAATTGAGTAAGATGGTACATTTCATAAGTATTTTACCACAATTTTAAAAAAATGTTAGGGGAAAAAACAGCTATGAGTTGTTTTTATCACCATTTTACAGATAAGGAAACTGAGGCAGAAAGAGGCTAAAGTATCTTGTTCAAGGTCACACAGTAGACATGGGTGGGACAAGAATTACATGATAGGGTCTCCTGATCACAGAACCTATTCTTTTACCTCTGTCCTCTTCTCCCTTTCTGTAAAGATGGAGAGATGCAATGCCCCATGGGGATGCAGTTGATGGAATTAGAATAGATGGGTGGTTGGACTACAACACCTATAAAATCTATTTTTTCGTTGCAGCACTTCCTTCCAACCTTAAGAATTTGTGTGCTTCATTTAGCCCTACAGAATTACTATCAAAATGAACTGTTTGCTATGGTTGGAAAACAAGCTTAGGAACTACTGCTAAGGAATATAAAGATAAACCACATATTGAGATGCATTCTAAGTCTACAGGTCAAACCTATTACAACAACCTTTAGAGAAATAGCATTTGTTCATCCAACAAATATTTATTACATGCCTTCTACATGTATTGTTCTAGGTGCTTGGTATATAGCAGTGAACTAAATGGACAAAGATCTCTGCTTTTGTGGATTTTACAGTCTTGTGGGGGAGAGAAAGTAAACAGTAAACATAGTAACTGAGTAAATAATACAGTACATTAGGAGGCAATAAGTACTTGATCACAGCTGCAGTTTTAAATTAGGTTGGCAGGGGAGACCTCATTGAAAAGGTGACATCTAAGCAAAAGCTGAAGGCGTCAGAGGCAGCCACATGTGAAAGAAGAACATTTCAGGCAGAAGAAACATCCAGTGCAAAGGTCTAAGACAAGAGCCTGTGCGGCTGGAGTTGCTACAGGGAGGCCCATGTGACTAGGGCAGGGTTGGGGAGGGGGTGAGGAGTGGGAGGTCAGTGCAAGCAGTGAAGGAGGGGTTGATTATACAAGTCTTCCAGGCCACTTTAAAGACCCTGGCTTTACACTGAGTGAGATGGGGAAGCACTGCAGGGTTTTAAGCAGAGAAGTGACATGATCTGACTCACATGGGATATATTAAAACACACCGTATTTAACATTGTTTTGACTTGAAAAGATTCTTTATCCCTGAGATCACTGCTCATGAGGAAACGGAGCTTACATCTAAGCAAATGTCATCACGACGTGCTGAGAACCCCACTGATCCTGTGAGTGCAGTGGAAGGAGAAGGAGTTAGGGGAGTTGAGTAAAAATAGTTGTGTCACTTTGTTCAAAGAACTGCTGGGAGGAATAACTAATAACAATAGCTGTAAAGGTCACTGCAAATATTAAGTGCTATCAAATGCTAACTACTATTTAAAAATAGAAAGCCTGTCATTATTCTTTGGCCCAGGAGTCAGGACCTCTGGCAGCCTGCACACCTCGGCCAGCCTGTTAATGTTTCAGTGCCTTTAAAGGACTTTCCCATCAGACTATGTTATCTGATGGCTCTATCTCCCATCTACAGTTATGGTGGAAGGAACTGAGCTATTTACCACATATACTCTGCAACAAAACACAATCCTGAGGGTAGGGGTTGATGAGCATTTGTTTTTTGTTTTTGTTTTTTTTAAAAAATCATTAATTCTTAGGCTGCACTTACAAAACTCCCTGAAAGCACTGAACGTTTGAATGGATGACATGGGTTTTTACATGTAAAAAGTTCTTGCAGCGAGTTGTTTACATCAATCTATTGGGTCATGGAAATTTTGCTCGAGATTTGTTTGTGTGGGAGTAACACTGAAATACTAGCTTGTCAGTGCCAGCTTTGAAACTAACACAATGAATAGCTATTGTTCTGACAGAATATCCGGCAGCTCATGTCTACATACACTGAAGATGACCTTCCTCTTTAGAAATAGTTCCAGTCATTATATATATATTTTAAAATGGTATTGGTGTACCCAATGTTCTAGGTGCTTGGGGAGAAGGGACATTGTATAAAGATATTTCAGCTTCTCTCCTAAAAGGATTCCACAACTACTCTATTTGGTTAGTTAGGTCGCCAATATTACTGCATTCCTGGTATAAAAAGATATGTTACAGAGATAGAAAATAAAGAAAGGAAAAGGTAAGCTTGTCATTTAACACCAATTAAGTACTAGGTTCTATGATATGATATCATTTCACTTCACCAGCACAACCTAATAAAAATAGATACTGTCCACCATTTTGCAGATGAGGGACTAAGACAGATTACGTCACTTGCTAACTTTAGTTAAGTGATACTCACTAGTTTAGTAAGTGTCAGAACTGGGATTTGAACTTTGTGCGGTTGACTCTAAATCCATGCTTTCCCACCATACAGATCTGCCATCAAGAAGACTGCCACCTGGTGGGTATGACAAGACTCAGGTATATAAATCAACTAGAGAAAAACAAGCAGCACATAACCAAATGCTTAATCCACATGACTCCAAGACGCCTGGGTTTAATTCTACCAGCAAGTACAAAGGCCTACAAAAAGCAAGGCTCTAAGCAAAGTACTTGCAGGGACATTAATGGAGTAGAAGAACTAAAGGAGGTAAATATTTTTCTATCAATGACATATATGCCTCAGATAATCCAAGATGACTGAGAAGAGAGGCGTGATGTTGCAGGCCGAAGATGACACTGCTTACCTTTTGAAGTGCTAGGTCCATTCGTGTCTTACACCTGAAGTTCCATGGTCTATAAGCCAACAGTCTTGAGGGGTGGGATGTGAATAAGTCCTATGCAGTAAGTCTTCACACATTAAAGAAAATGAGAATTAGAGGTCACAAAGACAGCTGTAGCATCCATAGATAATGATGAAAATAAGTCTAAAATGTGATTGATTACCTGTTAATGTTTAAGGGATTAACAATGAAACACTTTCCTTTTAGCCGAGGGACACTTTCCTTTTAGCCGAGATCCTGGAATGCCATGTTAATCTTTAGTTCCTAGGATGCCTCTCCTGTTTTTTGTAATCCACTGATATCCACTCTGGGAATGGCAATTGTGTTAGTTACAAAACCATAATCTCTCAGCTCTAAACTTCTATGCTCTGACTTGTGCTCTAGGCTGGGACTCTCTGGCCTGCTGGCTCCAGAGTAGGCTCTATCAAGGAGTGCTAGACAGAGACAGCAAGGCTGGAAAAGGAAGAAGGAACCTGCCTTTTTCTGTTTCCTTTCTGTTTGCTTCCCACTTGTCAGTGCCTCTGCAGTCTACTTCTTCACCCTGGCAGAGGCAGTTCATTTGGTAGCAACAGTTGATTCTAGTTTGCAGTTTCTCTAATACTCACAAACTTCATAGTGTACAACCCCCCACCACCATCCTCCCCATCCCCAAAAGCTTTTTAAGTTTTAATAATTCTGACCTCTTCCCATGTCCCTCTAGTCCTAGGCTGTCCTTCAGTTACTACCAACATGAATACTGTAATGTACTCTTAGTCTTTTCAGTTCTTCCACACCTAGTTAACAATTCTTTATACTGAATTCTCTGTTAATTGATGTGGTTTCTGTCTGTTGACTGACATACAATTAATTTCACTGTTATTTAAATTAAAGCACATTGGAAAGCTATTTAGTGTATGCTAAGGTACAAAACAAATGTTTGGAATAGGAATATTCAGTTAATCTCCTGCACACAAGGCTGATGGTTCATGTCCAACTGATCATGTCCCTGACTGGTTTAAGACCTCATAATGACCTCCCCATTCCATAATGGATAAAGTCCAAACTCCTAGCACCAGGCTCTCCATGACAATCTCTGCTCTTCTCCAGACCCATCTGTCTCAACCATGCCTTCTCCGAACCGACCATGCTCTTTTTCATACTCCATACTCCATACCTTTGCCTAGGTTGTTTCCTCTGCTAAGAATTTATCTGTCAAAGTCCAGCTCAGGTATCACCTCTTCTAAAAAGTGGTGTCTTCCCTGTTTTCACTCTCCTTCTAACAGCTACACACTCCCTAGTCTGTACTCCTGGTGCTCCTAAGTCTAAATGTGCTCTCCTATCAGACCACAGGCCTCTTGAGGCCAACGTAGACATCACATTCTACCATGTTTTAGTACCTGGTATAGTGCTGGGCACTCGGTAGGCTCTTAACTAATGTTTGGTGACTTAGAATTATCTGTAACTTTTTCATTATCCAAGTTTCTTGCTACCTAACTGAAGCATAGAGTTAAACAACAACTCAATGTTCAGAAAATTTTAAAACTCATTTCTTTTCCTCTTCCACTGGAAGAGGAAAAAAATACAACTTCTCCAAATCCAAAGTTGTATATATTTGCACTAGGTTTTATCGTAGGAGGTGAGGACATTATAATCTCCTTAGTGCAGTACAAGGAGAGCTGACAACACCCTGAGTGCAAAAGCTGTAGTTGACAAAGGAGTAGAAATGGCATTCCAGGATCTCGACTAAAAGGAAAGTGTCCCTCTGGCCAGGGCAGGCCACAAGAGTGCTGAGCAGTCCTCACAAAACTCTTCTTAAGTCAAATATGATAGCCATCTTGCAAGAAGTTACGTGATTTGCCTAACTGGAATCTATAACTCAGCTCTCCTCTGTCACCAGAAATGGTGATAAGAATGGTACTCCTGGGAGGCCGGGGGTAGTGGATCATGCCTGTAATCCCAGCACTTTGGGAGGTTGAGGCAGGAGGATCATGGGGTCAGTAGTTCAAGGCCAGTTTGGCCAACATGGTGAAACCCCATCTTTACTAAAAACACAAAAATTAGCCGGGTGTGGTGGTGCACCCCTGTAGTCCCAGCTACTTGGAAGGCTGAGGCAGGAGAATTACCTGAACCCAGGAGGCAGAGGTTGCAGTGAGCTGAGATCGTGCCACTGCACTTCAGCCTGGGTGACAGAGCGAGACTCGGTCTCAAAAAAAAAAAAAAAATTTACCCCTGGGAGTAACTGGTCCAAACACCCCAGTGTGGTCAAGGGTCCCTCATGGATTAAGGGAGTGGCAATATTCCCAAATTAACTATGTCATTGGGGCAACAGGATTTTTTCTGTCCCACATCTTGAAAGTCATTTCTCCTGCTGCTGGCTAGCCACATATGTGCTCCACTACCTTGTTGCTTCCTCAGAGTCTGAAAGTGCCAAAGGAGTGTACGTGGCAATAGATAATTGGAACCTGGAGGCAAATAGCAGGCAGCACAAATCTACTACTCTGACCAAGGCTGCTGGATGCTCAACATTTTGAAGGTGGGGCTAGAAAGGAACAAAGGCAAAAAAGAAGCACAGTTTCTCTTTGGCCTATCATCTATCTATCTCTTGGTCTTTCAATATGCAACAGTAAGCATCTGTTCTTGTATGGGGAAGAAACATGAGTTAGTATGGTCAGAAATAACTGTGAGCTCTCCAAGACAAATAGTATGTTTTTACCCACAGAGATGTATTTTCACACTTGCAGACATCACAACGACTCAATCTTATGGAGAATAAATTATTTCACTGCCTACCTCAGGAGTAACTACATCTGTCAGTTTTTGTGACTTTATTTTCAGGAATCTCTGCTGAACAATTGCATACCTATTTGTTCTCTAGCATGTTAATATCGAAACTTTGTGTAAATCTGCGAAAAATCAATTTGAGAGAAATGCATTTGGTGTGGTATTAAGTATAATATGCAGAATGAACTTAGTTAACGGAACAAAAAGATATACATTTCCTAGTCCAATGTGATACACCCAAAGAAACGAGTTAAATCTTTTAATATTTCATCCTTGTGAAATGTTGAGCACTTCAAGTGGGATATGAACTATTTTTAAAAATTCCACAGGAGAAGGGCAATGAATGGACGGCGGGCTGGGTGTCTTCCCTTTGCCCATCCAGGTCCATTCTCCACCCTTTCCACTCTGAGCACTGCCCCAGGAGCCACAACCTACAGACAATGTCAATGAGTTATCATACTTCTTAGCTTCCCATTGGGTTCTGCCAATGGGGATCTTAAAGGAAATAGGCCTCCATATTGTCCATGGCTAATCGCAATCCCTGCCTTTAGAGTTGGTTCAGGTTGACTGTCCTTGATTTAAGGTCACTTCTCTCAAGGCAGTCTTCTCTAGGTGATAGCCACCCCTCCTCCATGCACTAGGGCCCAGGGTGAGGGCAGCTTTGCTGCTCTTGGCCCTGGGTTACTGTGCTACCCCTGTGGTTCTCCCCTACCCCACCCACACACCCAGCTGCCCATGAACATCTTGTAAATAGTTCCCTTATAAATAGACTCTGATCAAATTATATTAATTTCAGTGTACATCCCTTTCCTTTTAGGAACTTGAATGGATAATTCTATACTGCTCAATATTGAGGGGTAGAAACATTCCAGTCTTTTACTGGAAGTCTCCTTTCCAGAAAGTTTGGTAATATGCAGGGGTGCTATTCAAAATATTGAACATAATGCTCCAGCAGGGTCCTGGAGTCCTTGCTGTACCAGGCATTATCCCTTTAGTGGCTGGATTATAGCAAAATCTAGAGGGTCCCAAGGGAGGAGCTGAGGCAGCCAGGGCAGATTGCACTTGGAGGCGTCAGGATCATCACTATTTACTGAACAACAGGAAAACGTTTAGTGTTTCAGCAGCTGTTGCATCCCAGCTGAACGTTAGCCCAAGTAACATGCCTACCTATTTTCACCTTTACCTTAGTAATTTCAACCAGAAAGTTCATTTCTATGGTTACTTAACATACTCTAATGGCAGAACCGCAGCCGAAACATTAGCAGGGAACAGATGTTGCCATGTACATATAATGAATGAGCAACACATTTTTCATTCCCTCCCCCGACACCCCAAATGAACCAAGAAAGAACCAATTTTAAGCCTGTGGCAGAACGGGTAGTGTACTGACAAGCGCGACATACGAACCAAATTTCAAAGGCTGCCCGGTGCTACCAAGTGATTTTTAGAACTGTGACATTTGCATCAAAGATTGCGTTTGTACTAAGCATTTTGTATCCCTCATGACAGTCCTTTTAATCCTGGACTTTGGTTTTGGAACTTATTTGTTTGAGCATATAAAATAAAACACTGTTTGATCCTAGCCACATACAAGACATTTCTCGATTCTTTTAGAGCTGATCCCGTATAATATAATTGGTTATTCCTCCTCTGAAATATAATTATATCACATATTTTTATATTTCCTTCTGCTGCTTCTATGGTGACACCATTTACATATCTCAAGTGATTAGTCACGAAAAGGGGCCATATGCTTATAACACATACTATCTGAATTTTTAATCCTGTTAGCTTAAGCCATGGACAATTAAATAAACTCCTTTCTTATTCACTGTGTTGCAAATGCTGAATAACTAAACTATCTTGCTAATGAAGCATCACATTTAAGAAAATGAGACATCTAGTGATTTTACCAGAATTTAACGGTGGATCTTTAGCTACACAACAATGGTTTAATGAGAAAGAACACCCATTCCAAGAGCTGGTGTTTCAAATAAGTAACAGGGTAACGTAACAGGATGGGGCAGCAAACACAGTATGTATGCATATATGTCTGAGATGCTAAGTGATACAAGACAGACTAAGCTACAGAATAAAATATTCTGACTATTACAAATCATACAGTACTGTACACAAGTCATATATTTAGTATGAATGTCTAGGTTAGCTAATATCTATAATTCATACATTGTACTTTTGTTTAGGTTTCTATTCCAAGGCTAATTGAGGATAAAGGAGGATGTCCTGTCTTAATATGAAGATACATTCTTCAAAGTTTATTTGTTGAGTATGTTTCCTTAGTGTAATATATGAGATTCATGAAATCAAACAGTTTTCCTTATAAAGAAAAATATTATGCCACAAGCCTTTAATTAAACAACCACCTTTGGAAATAGAAAGGTAAATAGAAATACAATTAATTGTGCTAACTATTCTTCCCTGAGGACATTAGCCAGGTCTTCTGGAATTATTTAGAATAATATTAATGAAACAGAATTATCAAGCTACATCTGGTACTTTTCAATCTTATAAAACATTTCCAGGAAAGATGGGTACTTGGTTCAGTAGTGAGTAAATTCTTTCAACATTTCTAAATATATTGTGTCAAAATTCTCTGAGAACCATGGCAACTCCAGGGTCACTGTTAGTTTCCCCTGCCAGTACATTCGAAAACACACCATACAAAAGATCCCAAGACAGGGAAATAAATAAGCAATCTTTTGGTTTCTACTAAAAAGTTAGTTGTTCTGGGAATAAAATGTACTTTTACCCAACCTCCAAGTGCGAAAACTCAATCAAAGTGCAGTAAAAGCTTAAGGTAAAATAGGCAGCAAAGTAAACCCTTGAGTTCTAATGCTGCTGACAAGTAGCTGCTGACCACCCAGAGACCATTACAGAAGCCCCCACAATTCATCACCTCAGTCAAGTGAATTCCCATTTATTCCTAAGGAGTAGAAGCTATAAATTTTCCTATAAATGTGCTGCCCTAGCAAATCTGTGACCAGAAGACGCCAACACTGCTTTGGCAACAGCCTTGGCTCCCCCATCTGACAGCACTTCAGTTCTGGGACTGCCTTTCTAAAATAGCCTTAGGGGACTTTCTTTAGTTAGAAGCACTGTACAACATCCAATTCAATAAAATAAAAGCATCAAACCAATTCATTTGCCAGGTTAAAAAAGATACTGCTGACATTACAGTCTCAAAAAATTCAGATACTGAGCCATCCGGAGTCTCAGTGTGGACTGCTTGCAATGAAAACAGATCAGGAGGTGCAAAAGTCAAAGGGTCTTCTGAGGGGACAGCCAGCCCCACAGAGATCACTTCTATGTTATTCCTGGCAAATGATTCCACTGCCTTTTGCAAGGCAGTCCACGGCTGCTTGGGTCAAACTGACAGTTGTTCAGATGGATCTAAAACATTCATCCCTGTAACACACCTTTTGGGTCTCACTTTTCATTTTTCTTGGGAAATAGAACAAGTCTAGCCTGCTTCTCCCTTAGAGCTCTGCATGAAGTTGATGCCTACCATAACGTCTTCTTTAAGCCTTAGCTCTTCAATCTGAAAGAACAATGCTTATTGGCTACCTCTATCAGGTTCAACAGAGGGGGTTCAAAAATCCCGTATGTGGCAGACATACATAATTAAACTTAATACAAGAAGATGACTGCTATATCTACATACAAAGTCCTTTAGACACTGCTTTTTAAAGTATTTTTAATTTTTTTCCCCATAGCAATATAAACTTTTTCACAATCTTATGGGAACACAATACACAAATGGGACTGAAGCAGAGCTGCTCTGGTTGAAGGGGATGATGGGGCTCAGAACCTCACCTGCTTAGCCTCCCTCTATTCCGTTTAGAGGCCCTAGAAACACCCGTGGGACCCCAGGGACCCATACAACACAGTGTAACAAGCACTGCTCTAAAACTTGAGAGGAGGGTGAAAGTAACTGCTGGTTAGAATGTAGAGGGCTAGGGAGGGGGTGATGGTATAAAGAGCAGGTAACAGAGAAAACGTCCCTAAAATTAGTGGCATTTGGTGATACAGAGTTTATATCACAGAATGGAACAAAATTATAGAAGTTTATAATGAGATTATTGCAACAGGTGAGATGATGCGAGCTTGTGGGCAGGCTGTTTCAGGGATGGAATTAGTAAGAGTTGCTGGTTATTGGATTAAAGTAGAATTCTAAGATAATGGTAAAATTTCTTGTTCATTCATTCATTTAATGGGCATTTGCTGAGAAATCAATATGTGCCAGGTATTATTTAGAGATGAATAAGAATAGTTTTTGCCTTCAAACAGGTTACAGTCTAGTCAAATGAGAGGGATAAGTAATGAGGCAGGTAGTAGAACAGGAGTGGTAGGTAATATTATGAAAGGTGTACATGATAGTATGAGAGCAGAAAGAAGTGGGAGGCAGATACATGTACTGGCTCCCTGTACTTTATTCCAACCTCCTTCTAGCATGCCTTTCTGCTTCTTTGGGACTGGAAAACTAAAGACTACACATCATAGTTTCCGTGCAGCTCCATTTCCCCTCATGGACCTAGCCTCTGCCAAACAGAAGCAAAGACTGAAAGACTTGGAACATGTGTGTGGCTACCACAAGGGAGAGACCATCTATTACTGCTGCCATTGTTTAGACTGACATGCATGGCTGTGGAGGTTTCTGATTTTTCAGTGACAGTGGTGCCAGTGTTTGGCCCCTGGCTTCCTAGACACTATGCTGACATGGATCTCGGCAGAGGCAGACGGACCTAGAGCTAAGAATTGTGGTGGCACCTTCCTTCTTTTCTGGCTTCCTGATCATGGCAGAGGCAGTGATTCCTTGGTGAGCCGGTTCTGCAGTGTTAATCTGGGAGTCACTCCTGGAAACCCAACCTATAGTCTGCTCCTCTAACCCTTCCAATAATTTTATTAGCACCTAATCCTCCCAACTCCCTGCCTTTTTTGTTAAAAGCTAGCTAAATAGATTGTTAGCTGCAACTAATTTCTAACTGAATAAAGGGATATTTAACACAGGCTAGAGGTGGTCAGGGAAGGCTACCAGGAGAAGATTCCAGGCAAAGTCAGGAAGGTAAAGAAGAGAGAGAATCACAGGGCATGGTGGTGCATGCCTGTAGTCCCAGCTACTCAGGAGGTTGAGGCGAGAAGATCACTTGAGACCAGGAGTTTGAGACCAGCCTGGGCAATGTTGCTAGACCTCATCTCAAAGAAAAAGAAAAAAAGAAAAGATGGAAAATGATGTGTTCCGAGAAGTGCATAGGATTTACAAAGGGGAATGCTAGAAGGGAGAGGCAGAAGGGCAGGCAGGGACACATTCATGAGAGCCTTGTGTCAGTCTAAGCAAATTAAGAGTTTTATTTAGAGGAGTTATTGGAATGTGTAAGCAAAGAAATAATATAAGCATATTTGCATGTTAAAAAGACATCTCTGCAGAACTGTAAAGTGTAGATTGGCACAGCTGGAGTGTAAGTGGGGAGACTTAACAGGAGGGAATTGCAATAATCCTGGCAAGAAATATTGAATATTGTGAGATTAGCTAAAAGACAGTAGAAGTAGAGTGGTGGGAACAGATTTTAGAAGTAATAAGGCAGCAGAATATTTAAGACTTTAAGACCATCTAGGTATCAAGGTAGTATGAGTAAGGTGTTGTGGAGGATGGCACTCCATTTTCTGGCTTTTGGCAACAGGTGGATGGTGGTGCTATTTATTTGTATATGGAATAAATAAGGGGGAGTATGTTCAGTGGGGAAGATGAATAGTTTAAGTTTGGATGTGAGAAATTTTAAGGAGCCTGGGACACAACTAAGTAAAACTGTAAGTAGGCCTTGGGATAGATGAGTTTGGAATTCAGAGTTCAGTTTGATAGTCCTCTCATGTAAGTGACAATGAAGATGCGGGTAAGATTATAGGACAATGGGTACCCTGAAAAGAAGGCAGGGTTCACCTGGATGTGGAGTGTCCAGTGATAAGACAGTGAGGCTCAGAAGGGTGAGGAAGTAGGAGGCGGGTGGATGGTGAGAGATTTCTTAATGGGTACACTGCACATTATTTGGGTGATAGATACCCTAAAAGCCCTGACTTCACCACTACACAATCTATGCATGTACCAAATTACACTTGTACCCCATAAATTTATACAAATAAAAAAATAAAAAGAAGGCAGGGCTAATGACAGCCCTGAGAATAACAACCATATCAGAGAAGCATAGAAAAAGATGGGAAGATTGGGCCAGGAAGACAAGAGAGAGAAAAGAAAATGGTATCTTGGAAGGCCACAGGAGAGACTTGAAGAATGAAGAAGTGGTTCAATGTCAGATGCCCCAGAATGGTCAATATAAGCATATGCACACGTGCACACACACACAGAAATTGGTTTTTATAAGCTATAAGCAAAAGTAACTTAATGGGAGAATTGAGAAATGCATTTGACAAAGAGGAAAAAGTAAGCGCTAGAGCAAGGTGAAATATCAAAGGCTGCTTATTTTTTTCAAGAAACTCAAATGTGATGGGAAGAGAGATGAGGGAGTTGCTAAGAGAAGACATATGTATGAAAGTTTTTTTTATTGGAATGTCTCACAATAATGTGCAATTATTGAGAACTTACTGCATGCCAGGCACTCTTCCATGTGTTTTACATTAATTCATACAATCCTTACAACCACCTTATGACATAGGTACACTGTTCTCCCCATTATACAGAAGAGGAAGGTGAGCAACAGTGAAGTTATTAAACAAAGTAATCTGTCCAAGGTCACAAAGTTAGGAAGCAGCAATGCCAAGGTCCATACCCAAAAAGTCAAGATACAAGGGTACCTGCATAGTCTTGGGCTTTACTGCCTCTCACACCTACAGGATGATCAGAAAAAGCAGAGGAGAGGAAAAAGTTGAAGATGCTGGAGAGTAAGGCATTTGCAAGGAGCCTAGATAAGACAGAGTTCTTAGGAGGAAGAAAATAGTGAGAATGAATACAAATGAAAAAAGTTATAGCTGCAGGGGTCTAAAAGTAGATGTTGTATACATTAGACCTCCTTTTTTTCTGTCCAATAAGAGGTAAGAACATCTACTCAGTGAGAGAGGACATCGTAAGGTATAGCCCTTGACATGAGCAGTGAAGGGCTGAGATAACTGCTGGGCATACGACAACAGCAGGCATTACTGAGAGAGAACTAAAGAACTGAGGATCTGCATGGGGTCTCAGCTGAGGCCGGAGCTCATGAGTTTTCACTGCCCTCACTCTGCCTGATGGGTGATTTTACTGAACAGAACTGTTGGGGAGACAGAAACTGGGAGTTTTTCAAAGTGAGGGAAAGTTAAGAAAATTAACATATTGGAGGGGCCGGGTGCGAAGGCTCATGCCTATAATCCCAGCACTTTGGGAGGCCAAGGAGGGTGGATCCCGAGGGTAAGAGATGGAGACCATCCTGGCTAACACAGTGAAACCCCATCTCTACTAAAAATACAAAAAATTAGCTGGGTGTGGTGGTGGGCACCTATAGCCCAGCTACTCAGGAGGCTGAGGCAGGAGAATCACTTGAACCCGGGGGGCGGAAGTTGCAGTGAGCCGAGATCGCATCCCTGTACTCCAGCCTGGGCAACTGGGCAATATTCCATCTCAAAAAAACAAAACAAAACAAAAAAACAAAAACAAAAAAACAGCATATCGGAAATAAATCAAAATATTAATTTAACAAACACTAAATGGTAATTACTATATGCCAGGCATTGTTCTAAACATTTCTAAATATTAACTCCTTTAAAAATTATCATTGGGTTGTCAGCGAGATGGCCAACTAGAAACTCTTAGCTCTCTCCCCTACTCAACAAAAACCCTCCATAACAACAAATAAACTACATTTTGACCAACATAACTAAAGGAGAGCTCCAGAGAACAGCAAGGAAGCCGAGAAATGATGTAACGCATGAAATCCTAGGATGGCCATATGGAGAAGGGAAGGAAACACCTTGCCTCTGCCACCCATCTCCCCAGGTGAAATAGCTCAGAAGTAGGAAGAACTCCTTGCTGGGAAGAGGTAACCAGGAGGATCCCAGCAGCCCCCATCACCACTGTGAACACCTGCAGTCTTTACTCCTGGAGACTCCAGTAGTCCTCACAGGATCACAGCCCAGCTTCAGGGGTTCCCTGGAGTCCACACACTTAGCTACCCCCAGAGAAACAGCCAACACTGTTCCCTGCCCCACTGTGGCCCATGCTGCTACTGCTCTGTGCCATCTTGGAACCAGAGCCACTGCTATGGTGTGTCCTGTTCTGGAGGCAAGCAGCCATTGCACCCCTCCATCCCTGAGGCCCCACTACCACCAAACCATGCCAAACCAATAGCTTACCATCCCAAAGCTGAGCTGCTGCTATCTCCTATTCGCTAGGGCCAAGCTACTACAGACCTGCTCCATTCCACCCAACCCAGTCATTGCTACATCCTCCCCTTACAGCCAAGCTGCAGTGTTGCCCCATCCCCGGGGACCTGGAACATTGAACTACTGGAGCAGCCACACCTCCGACCCGGTGCTACAGTTGAAGCAGTGCCCCAACCTCAGGGGCTTCAGGCATCCTGCATAGCGGAACAGTTGTACTTCCCAGCACAAAAGGAGGTACTGCTGAGCCACGTAGCTGTGCTTTCTGGGACTAAGAAGATGCAGTGTTTCACATCTCAGGAAATCAGAGACTTGGCTGGGCTATACTACCCTGCTCTCCAGGCTGCAGCCAAAGCACCCCACCTACATGGAACTAGATTAGCCCCATCACAGTCCCAGCTAATGAGGTAGCCCACTTCTCCAGGGAGTGGTCATTGCTGTACTGCTCCCCTCCCCGTGGGGCCCAGGACACAGCAACATCTTGCCATTTCTGGGTCCTTGCTGCTGCTATACCTGGTCCCACAGAGCCTGGGCTACTGCTGTGTCCCACCATCCCAGGGCCCAGAGTCACCACTACATAGTACCTCATTTCTCAGATTCTGAGCTGTCCCTGTCTCTTGGTTGTTCCAGGTTCCAAACTGAAACTGTTCCCTGCTCCTCAGGGCCCAAGCCTGAGTATACCCCTTCTTCCTTAGAGCTGTGTCAGTGCTATGCCCTGGCTCCCCATGTCAGAACTACAGCTACATCTCGGGCTTCTGGGCCCAAGCTGCTGGGGTGTGGCTCACAGCAACAGACCCTGGCTTAGTGAAAGAACTGCATCAACTCGTGCCTTGGAGCATGAACCTGAATGGTAAGTCCCAGGTGATACAGTAGTTTCACAAGACCTTGAGACCAGGAACCCAGCTGCACAGTCCCTCAGAGCACCTATACCCCGGATTGCAGTGCTGCTGTGGCTGCCTATGAGTCTCCCAGACCCAATATCAAGAGATCCCCTCAGCTAAGATTTACTACTCTGAGGAAGACAAGAAAAAAGGAACCCTAAAGCCCTTTCCCTAATAACCTACTCAGCCATGATCACTGCCACAAACTCCTGTAGCCTAGGCCATTTGAGGCACTCACAGTCATTGTTAACATAAATAACAACTGAAGAAGCTACAAAGAGACTATACCACTAACCCACACAAAGCCAGAACCACCACACCCTGCCCAAGTGACACCCTTAGGCCCTCTGGAGGTAAAAGTCTTCCCTTACAAAAGCTACTCTGTTAAGTTTGGAATAGGTAACTGCACCACTAGATGAGCGGACATCAATGCAGGGACACAAGAAACAAGGAAACATGACACCACCAAAAGAACACAATAATTCTCCAGTAACTGACCCCAGGAAATTTAGACAATGCCTGAAAAGGAATTCAAAATAATAATCTTAAAGAAACTCAGTGAGATACAAGAGAACACAGACAATTCAATTAAATCAGGAAAACACCACATGGTGTGAATGAAAAATTCAACTAAGAGATAGATAAGTGTATTCATCTGTTCTTCTATTGCTATAAAGAAATACCCAAGACTGGGTAACTTATAAATAAAAGAGGCTTAACTGGTTCATGGTTCTGCAGGCTGTACAGGAAACACAGCAGCACCTGCTTCTGGGGAGACCTCAGGAAGCTTACAATCATTGCAGAAGATGAAGGGGGAGCAGACACATCACATGGTGAAAGCAGGGGCAAGAGAATGAGGGGAGAGGTGCTACACATTGTTAAATGACCAAATCTCATGAGCACTCACTCACTATCATGAAGACAGTACCAAGGGGAATGGTGCTAAACCATATATGAGAAATCTGTCTTCATGATTCAACCAGGAACCACCTCCAATATTGGGGATCAAGAGATTTGGGCAGGGATACACATCCAAACAATACCAACATCATACAAAAGAACCAAACAGAAATCTTAGAGCTGAAGAATTTAATCAATGAGATAAAAAACAATATAATAGAGAGCTTCAGCAGCAAACTAGATCAAGCAGAGGAGAAAGAATCTGCAAACTTAAAGATAGATCTTTTGAAATGACTCAGGAGAAAACGGAGAATGAAAAAGAGCGAAGATGGCCTATGGAACTTATGGGACACCATTAAGTAAATTTTGCATTATGGGAGTTTCAGAAGGAAAAGAGACTGGGAAAGGGACAGACAGGTTATGTAATGAAATAATTGCTGAAAACATCTCAAGTCTTGGGAGAGATATGCACATCCAGATTCATGAAGCTCAAAGATCCTCGAGCAGATTCAATACAAAGAAGTCCTTTCTGAGGTATATTATAATCAAACCATCAAAAGTCAAAACAAAGAGATAATTTTTAAAGCTACAAGAAAAAAGTGTCAGGTCACATATAAGTGAATCCCCATTAGACTATCAGTGGATTTCACAGTGGTAAGTTTACAATCAAGTAGAGAATGGAGGATATATTCAAAATTCTGAAAGAAAAATCAAAGAAAAAAGAAAAAATAAAACTTGCTAGCCAAGAATACTATACCCAGCAAAGCTGTATTTCAGAAATGAAGGAGAAATAAAGACTTTCACAGACAAGAAAAAGGTGGGGAAATTCATTGTCATTATACCGGCCTTATAAGAAATGCTCGAGAGAGTTCTTTAAGCAGAACTAAAAGGATAATTACTATCATGAATACACATGAAAGTATACAACTCACTAGCAGAGGTAAACACATAGTCATATTCAGAATACTCAAATGCTGTAATGGTAGTGTTTAAATCATACATACCTCTAGTATGGAGGTTAAAAGTTGAAACAGTAAAAAATGACTATGATAGTCATTAAGTGATACACAATATAAAAGATGTAAGTTGTGACATTTGTAAACCAAAAATAAAATTCAAAGCCCCCAACAAACAGATGGATCCTCCTCTTGGCCAATGGCATTCCAAAGTTAACCTGAAAAACTAGTTCAGGCTATGATAGGAACCAGGGTGGGCCATGCCTTATTATTCCCTTCTCCCTTTTGGAATTCAGGCACAGCTGACAAGCATTAACATTAAACAGATGTTAAGACTGACAAAGCAGATTCTTCATAGCAATAAGACCAAATTCCAGCCTGCTTCCAGTATAGCATCACATGACAGACAGCAGACCCTAAAAGAAATCAAAGTATTTTGCCCCAAATTATATTTCTTTGATATATTTTGAAATGGCCTTGCAAACCTGTCTCTTGTGAGGAAAATATACTTTATGTAGATAATCCTCATTTCTTTCCATGTCTTTTCCCTGATCCAGGAGAGAATTAACTGAGTCTGTCCCTTTTTTGGGTCTGATGAGAGCTCTGAAGCTTGCTACCAGCAGGTTTCACTTGCACGATAAAACCTTGGTCTCCACAAACCCTTCTCTTAATCTAGACATTCCTTTCTATTGATTCCAGGTCTTTAGATAATAACTTTTTCAACCAGTTGCCAATCAGAAAATCTCTGAATCCACCTGTGACCTGGAAGCCCCCTGCTTAGAGTTGTCCTGCCTTTCCAGATCAAACCAATGTACATCTTATACATATTGATTGATGTCTTATGTCTCCCTAAAATGCATAAACCAAGCTGGAGCCCAATCAGATCTCCTGAGGGCTGTGTCATGAGCCATTGGTCATGCATATTTGGCTTAGAATAAATGTCTTCAAATACTTTACAGAGTCTGATTCTTTTTGTTGACACATCAAAAGCATAAATGGTGATGGAGAGTAAAAGTCTAGTTTTTTGTATGTGACAGAAATTACCAATTTAAACTGGTAGGTTATAAGATGTTTTCTGTAAGCCTCATAATAACCAAAAAACAAACAAAAAAACTACAGGAGATAAACAAACAATAAACAGAAAGATATCAAAGCTTAGTACTACAGAAAATTATAAATTCACAAAGGTAGACAACAAGAGAGGAAGAAAGGAACAGAAGAGCTATAAAACAACCAGAAAAAAAGTGCTCATCATCACTGGCCATCAGAGAAATGCAAATCAAAACCACAATGAGATACCATCTCATACCAGTTAGAATGGCAATCATTAAAAAGTCAAGAAACAACAGGTGCTGGAGAGGATGTGGAGAAATAGGAACACTTTTACACTGTTGGTGGGATTGTAAACTAGTTCAACCATTATGGAAAACAGTGTGGCGATTCCTCAAGGATCTAGAACTAGAAATACCATTTGACCCAGCCATCCCATTACTGGGGATATACCCAAAGGATTATAAATCATGCTGCTATAAAGACACATGCACACGTATGTTTATTGTAGCACTATTCACAATAGCAAAGACTTGGAATCAACCCAAATGTCCATCAGTGACAGACTGGATTAAGAAAATGTGGCACATATACACCATGGAATACTACGCAGCCATTAAAAAGGATGAGCTCGTGTCCTTTGTAGGGACATGGATGCAGCTAGAAACCATCATTCTCAGCAAACTATCGCAGGAACAGAAAACCAAATACCGCATGTTCTCACTCATAGGTGGGAATTGAACAATGAGATCACTTGGACACAGGAATGGGAACATCACACACTGGGTCCTATTGTGGGGAGAGGGGAGGGGGAAGGGATAGCATTCGGAGATACACCTAATGTAAATGACAAGTTAATGAGTGCAGCACACCAACATGGCACGTGTATACATATGTAACAAACCTGCACGTTGTGCACATGTACCCTAGAACTTAAAGTATAATTTTAAAAAAACCCAGAAAACAAATAAGAAAATGTCAGTAGTAAGTTGTTACCTATCAATAATAACCTCAAAGGTAAATTGATTAAATTATCCAATCAAAAGACATAGAGTATCTGAATGGGTTAAAAAAAATTAAGGTCCAACTATATACTGCCTAAAAAATAAGAGACTCACTTAGGTTTTAATGACACCCACAGGCTGAAAGAGAAGGGATACAAGAAGATATTCTATGCAAATGGTAACCAAAAGAGAGCAGGGATAATTATTTTTATATTTGATAAAGCATATTATACCAAGAAAAGAAAGAAAGAAAGAAAGAAAGAAAGAGAAAGAAAGAAAGAAAGAAAGAAAGAAAGAAAGAAAGAAAGAAAGAAAGAAAGAAAAGAAAGAAAGAAAGAAAGAAAGAAAGAAAGAAAGAAAGAAAGACCGACCAAGCATCCAAATCAGAAAGGAAAAAGTAAAATTGACTCTATGAATTCAGTGAACTTACAGGACACAAAATCAACATACAAAAATCAGTAGCATTTTTATACACGAATAACAACTTTTAAATTGAAAAAGAAAGAAAGAAATTCCATTTACCAAAGCAACAAACAAAATAAAATACCTAGGGTAAATTTAACCAAGGAAGTGAAAGATATGTACACTGGAAATTATAAAACATGGATGAAGAAAAGTGTTGAAGAAGACACAAATAAATAGATGGGAAGATATGGATTAAAATAATTAATATTGTTAAAATGTCCATACTATCCAGGCAATATACAGATTCAATACAATCCCTATCAAAATCCCAAGGACATTCTTCACAGAAATAGAAAAAAGTCCTAAAATTTGCATGAAAACATAAAAGACTAAATAGCCAAAACAATTCTGAGAAAGGAAAACAAAGTTAAAGATATTACACTTACTGATTTAAAATTATACTACAAAGCTAAAATAGTGTGGCACTAGCATAAAAACAGACACACAAACCAGTGGAACAGAATGGAGAACCCAGAAATAAATCAAAACATGTATGGTCAACTAATGGCGCCAAAGGACAAAATGGGGAAAGAATAGTCTCTTCAATAAATGGCACTGGGGAAACTGGGTTTCCACACGCAAAAGAATGAAATTGGACCCTATTTTTATAGTATACATAAAAATCAACTCAAACGAGCTAAAATACCTAAATATAAGACCAGAAACTATAAAACTCCCAGAAGAGAACATGAGGCAAATCTCCTGGACACTGGTCTTGGCAGTGGCTTTTTGGGTATTACACAAAAAGCTTAGGCCACAATACCATTCTGCCCAAAGCAATCTACAGATTTAATGGTATTCCTATCAAAACACCAATGTCATTTTTCACAGAATTAAAAAAAATATATTCTAAAATTCATACAGAACCAAAAAAGAGCCCAAACAGTCAAAACAATCCTAAGCAAAAAGAACAAAGCTGGAAGCCTCACATTACCTGACTTCAAGCTATACTATAAGGTTACAGTAACCAAAATGGCCACATCATGGTACTGGTACAAAAACAGACACATAGACAAATGGAACAAAATATAGAGAATCCAGAAATGAAGCTGCACACCTACAACCAACTGATCTTTGACAAAGTCAGTGAAAATATGCAATGGGGAAAGGACTCTCTATTCAATAAATGGTGCTAGGATAACTGGCTATCCATATACAGAGGAATAAAATTGGATCCCTATCTTTCACTATATACAAAAATTAACTCAAGATAACTTTAAAGACTTAAAGACTTCAAACTATAAAAAAACCTAGGGCTGGGCACAGTGGCTCATGCCTGTAATTCCAGCACTTTGGGAGGCCAAGGCAGGCGGATTCACCTGAGGTCAGGAGTTTGAGACCAGCCTGGTCAACATGGTGAAACTCCGTCTCTACTAAAAATACAAAAATTAGCTGGGTGTGGTGGCGGGAGCCTGTAATCCCAGCTACTCGGGAGGCTGAGGCAGGAGAATCACTTGAGCCCGAGAGGTGGAGGTTGCAGTGAGCTGAGACCACGCCATTGCACTCCAGCCTGGGTGACAGAGTGAGACTCCATCTCAAAAAACAAACAAACAAACAAAAAACCTAGAAGAAAATCTAGGAAATATCCTTCTGAACATTGACCTTGGCAAAGAATTTATGACTAAGTCCTCAAAAGCAATTGTAACAAAAACAAAAATTGACAGTGGGACTTAATTAAACTAAAGAGCTTCTGCACATCAAAATAAACCATCAACAGAGTAAACTATCAACAGAGTAAACAGACAACCTACACAATGGGAGAAAATATTCACAAAACCATGCATCCGACAAAGATCTAATACCCAGACAAATCTATATAGAACTTAAATAATTCAACAAGCAAAAAAATAATAATCCTGTTAAAAAGTGGGCAAAGGATATTAACAGACACTTCACAAAAGACAAACAAGCAGCCAACAAACATATGAAAAAAATGTTCAACTTCACTCTTTATAAGAGAAATGTAAATAAAAACCACAATGAGATAACATCTCACACCAGTCAGAATAGCTATTATCAAAAAATCAAAAATAACAGATGTTGGCGAGGCTGCAGAGAAAACGGAATGCTTATACACTTTGGTGGGAAGGTAAATTAGTTCGGCCACTGTAAAGCAGTTTGGAGATTTCTCAAAGAACTAAAAATAAAACTACCATTTGACCCAGTAATCCCATTACTGTTATATATCCATAGGAAAACAAATCATTCTATCTTTTTTGGTAGATATGTTTGTATGTTCATTGCAGTGCTGTTCACAATAGTAAAGACATGGATTCAACCTAGGCGCCCATCAACTGTGGACTGGATAAAGAAAATGTAGTACATATACACCACGGAATACTATGCAGCCATAAAAAGAATGAACATCATGAAAAGAATGAAATCATGTCCTTTGGAGCAACATGGATGCAGCTAGAGGCCATTATCCTAAGCAAATTAACACAGAAACTGAAAACCAAATACCACAGGTTCTCACAAGTGAGAGCTAAACACTGGGCACACACGGACATAACAATGGGAACTACAGACACTGGGGACTACTAGAGGAGGGAATGAGGCAAGGGCTGAAAACTACCTATTGGGCACTATGCTCACTATGTGGGTGACAGGATCAATCATACCCCGAACCTCAGCATCATGCAATATACCCATGCAACACACCTGCACATGCACCCCCAAATCTAAAATAAAATTTAAACATTTTTCTAAAAAGCTCAGGCCACAAAAGCAAAAATATATAAATGGAACTACAGTTAACTCTTGAACAACATGGATGTTAGAAATGTTAACCCTTGCACAGTCAAAAATCCACATGTAACTTCTGACTTTCAAAAAAATTAATAGTCTACTGTTGACCAGAAGCCTTACTGATAACATAAACAGTTCATTAACACATATTTTGTATGTAATATATGTTATATACCATATTCTTACAACAAAGTAAGCTGGAGGAAAGAAATGTTATTAAGAAAATCATAAGGAAGACAAAATATATTTAATATCAATTGAGAGTGGATCCATCATGAAGGTCTTCATCCTCATTGTCTTCACATTGAGTAGGCTGAGGAGGAGGAATAAGATGAGGGCTTACTGTCTCAGGGGTGGCAGAAGAAGAAGCAAATCTTCATGGACCTATGAAGTTCAAACCTGTGTTGTTCATGGGTCAGCTGTACATCAAACTTAAAAGCTTCTGCAGAGCAAAGGAAATAATCAACAAAATAAAATGGTATCCTAAGAATTTAGAAAAAAAGTTTGCAAACCATATATCTAAAAAGGTGATAATATCCACATTTTATAAAAAGCTCATACAACTCAGTAGTAGAAAAACATATACTGTTCCTGACTTAACAATGGTTTAACTTACAATTTTTCAACTTTAGGTTGGTGGTAGTATAACACACATTCAGTAGGCTTCTCCACTGATGATCGTGTTCCAATACTGTAAGTGGAAAATGCACTTTTGATTTAGGGTATTTTCAATTTATAATAGGCTTATTCAAACACAATGTAAGTCAGAGCATCTGTAACCCGATTAAAAAAACAGGGAAAAGACTTGAACAGACATTTCTCCAAAGACATAAAAATGGCCAACAGGTATAGGAACAGGTGTTCCTCATCATTAATCATCAGGGAAATGCAAATCAAAACCACTCTAAGATACTACCTCACCCTGTTAGGATGGTTATTAATAAAAAGTCAAAAGATAACAAGTGTTGGTAAGGACATGGAGAAAAGGGAACTCTTGTACACTGCTGGTGGAAATGTCGATTGGTAGAGCCATTATAAAGAATAGTATGGAGACTTCTAAAGAAATCAAAATTAGAACTACCATGTGATCTAGCAATCCCTCTTCTGGACATATGCCAAAAGGAAATAAAATTACCACCTCACAAAGATATCTGCACTCTCATGTTTATTGCAGCATTATTCACAATAGCCAAAATATGGAACAACCTAAGTGTCTGTTGGCAGATGAATGAAGAAATTGTGATACATACAATAACACTGAATATTATTCAGCCCTAAACAAGAATGACATCTTGCCATTTGCCACAGCATGCGTGAGCCTAGAGGACATTATGCTAAATGAAACAAGCCAGACACTCATGATCTCATTAATATGTAGAACATAAAAAATGTCAATTATACAGAGAGAACAAAACAGTGGTTGTCAGGGATGGGACATTGGGGAGAGAAAATGCGAAGACATAGTTCAAGAGGATCCAAACCATCAGATGTGTAGGATGAACAAGTCTAGAGATCTAATGTACCCTGTGAGGACCAGAGGTAATACAATTGTACTGTATGTAGAATTCATGCTGAGTCAATTTTAGCTGCTCTTGCTACAAAAACAAAAAAAAAAGGGTAACTACGTGAGATGATAGATATTTCAATTTGCTTCACTATGGTAACCCTTTTACTATCTATATGCATCCTATAACATCATTTGTATAACTATATACAATAAAATTTATTTTAAAATGTTTACAATTAATAGTCATTTACATTTATTGCTGTCTATGAACTTCATGCTTTTCTAAATCACATGCAGTCCTGACAACCTCCCTATAAGGAAGCTGTTACTCTCATTTTATACTCAAGGAAAGTGGGGTTCAGACAGATTAATTAATTTGCCCAAGATCACAAGATTTAACACGTGGTAGAGCTGGACTATGAACCTGTGTTTGGGTCTCTGAAGCCTTTGCTTTCCATCACTGAAGCGCATTTTTTCTATATGAAATGAGGTAATGAATCAGGTATTTAGGGCAGATACAGGAGGACATAAAGTCAAAAGGGGATGATTGCTAGAAAATGGAGGAGACTCAAGTGGAGGTCTTGGCGTGTTTCAAGGGCAAACAGAAGGGGAATAAACTGAAAGAGTACAAGGTTGGGCTCAAAGAGTGGTATTCCATAGTTTAGGATTTCAGAGCTAGAGCAGGGTCCATGGATCTGAAGGCAGCTATGCTTACCACTATACCACCAACGTACCACATGATGGGTCTGAATTGAAGGGTGTTTGGGTAAGACCCTGGGTGAATGTGGGGTCTAGAAATGACAGCAAGAAGGCAGCTTCTTGACAGGTACCATGAGGCCCAGAGGAGGAAGGGTTTTTGCAAGAGGATGAAGAACCAGTGGGTTAGAAGTGGCTGTCCGGGGACTGGGGACAAATCAGCCAATTCCTTCCCCCTGCCTCTTTCACAACTCCATTCCCTCACTCACGATAGAGTTAAATGATGAATTTATTTAGGATTAAATGATGAGTTCAACACAATCCAGATGAGATCAATCACATGCAAAAGGTGTCATACATACACAATATCTTTCCATATCAGTCATAGGAAGAACAAGAACTTTGTTTAACCCAATCAAGGATGTTTCTTTATCTAATAAATATTGATTGAGCTCGTATTATATGCCACTAAATGGTACGCGGAAATAGAAAATAAACAAGTAAGAAAAACAAGGAAGGTGGCAATTGTTACAGATAAAAATAAAGCTAGTTAAGAGAATAGGGAGTAAAGGAGAGGGGAGAGTGTACATATTGCTATTTTATAAGCGACGTTCTGGGATGACCTCACTGAAAAGTGACATTTTCCCAGCCTTGCAGATATTGAAGAGAAGATACGCACAAGAAAGGTGTCTAAGGTCTACGGTGGGTGCATGCTTGGTGTGTTCAGGGAACATCAGGAAGGCCAATGTAGTTGGAGCAGAATGAGTGAAGGGAAGAATAGCAGGAGTAAAGATCAGGACACGAGTAGAGCATACAGGGCCTTCTAGAATGCTGGAGATTTTTTTTTGCAAATCATTAACATGATTTCACTCTTATTTTAAAAGGCTTATTCTCACTATTGTGTGGCAAGCAGTGTGTGTGAAGTAGGAGTTAGGGAGGAAGGATGCCATTTAAGAAGCTATTGCAAGAATCCAAGTGGAAGAAGAGGCCTGGACCAGGGTGCTTAGCAATGGAAGTGGTGAGAAGTACTTAGATTCTGCTCATATTTTGAAAGTAGAAATGACACAATGTGCTGTTAGATTGTGTGACTGGCAGCCTTTATGCTGGCCCACAGTGATCTGTACCTCCCCCTGCGTGTAGGTTTGACCTACTGACTCACTTCCAATGAAAGGAATATGGTAAAAGTGATAGTATATAATTGTGAGTTAGGTTACAAAATGTGACTTCCGTCTAGCTGCCCTCCCTCTCTCTGGCTCACTCTGGGGGAGACCAGATGCCATACTGTGATCTGCATTTGGGGAGGCCCATGTGGCAAGGAACTGTCGTCTCCAGCTAACAGCCAGCAAGAACCTGAGGCCTGCCAACAGCCACGTGTGTGAGCTTGGGAGTGATCCTTCCGAATCAAACCTTGAGGTGACTAGCCCTGTCCAATGCCAGGATTGTAGATTTATAGTCTAAATGAGACCCTGAGCCTGAGATTCAGCTAAGCCATGCCCACATTCCTGACCCACAGAAACTGAAGTGATATTTGCTGCAATAGATAATTAATATAGGTTGGATATGAGATGTAAGAGAATAGTTAAGGATGACGCCACAGGATTTGGTCTGTGTAGCTGGCACCTGGAGTTGCCATTTACTGGAAAAGGAGCAGGTTGAGATGGAGAAGAAGAAGCAGGAATTGTTTTGGGTGGGTTAAATATAAGATATGTAGTCACTGGAGATCATGAATATGCAGCTGTACATTCAAGTCTAAAGTTTGTGGGGGAGATCTGGGCTGTTCCACCCCTTCATTCATTTTTCCATTGCTTTGTTTACCTTTTTCTTATTATCTGTGGGAGCTGTTTATATTATACAGATAGAGGTCTTTTGTCAGATATATGCATTACAAATATCCTCTACTCTGTGGCTTATTTTTTCACTGTGAAGAGTGTCTCTTGATTTACAATCTAAATTTTAATGCAGTTTGACTTGTTTCTTTCCCTTTAAGGTTAGTACATTTTATGTTCTGTTTAAGAAATCTTTTCCTACCCTATGGTCATGAAGATATGCAAAAATATAAATTTGAGTATCATCAACTTTCTGGATAAGAAAACCTATGGAATGACTACAGAAAGAGAAGAAATCTGGGACTCACAGGTCCAGGGCATGCCAATGCTTAGAAAACAAAGGGGTGACGGGAACTGGCAATGAAACTGAGAAAGTAGATGGCCAGGTAGGTAGGAGGAGACAACTGATAGAGAGCCCCAGAGTTTCCAGGTGAGGGTATTAACACTGACTCATGCTGCTGATAGGTAGAGAGAACGACTCAGAGTGGAGCACCGGATAAGCACTGTTTTAATGAGCCTGTGTACAGTCGGGGAGAGGAGCTCTAAAGTCTGACTGGAGTAGAATGGAAGAAAAAGTGAAGACAGGTACAGACCACTCTTTTGGAGGAACTATGCTGTATAGGAGAAAAGAAAAACAGGGTGGCAGCTAGCGAGAGATGTGCAATCAAGGGAGGGATTTTTCTCCATGAAAGATGTTACAACAAATGTGTAACAGCTAATATGTATACAGCTAGTGAGAAAGAGCCAACTGAGGAAATAACTGATGTGAGGAGAGGCGGTTTAAGTGCTTGAACAGCATCCCTGAGTTGGCAAGAGGAGATGAGATCTAGTGTACAAATAGAAGATAGAGTCAGGGATGCAGTAGGCTAGTATATGTGATTGTGAAAGCAGGGAGTTCCTCTCTGATTGCTTTGGTTTTCTCAAGAAGTAAGAATCAAGGCCATCTGCCAAAATGAGAAGCAGGGAACTGTCAGAGTCAGTGATTTTAAAGAAATAGAACAGAATGTTTGAGAGTCCAGACTGTGGCCACCTGAATTCATATTCTAGCTCTCCTACTTGACAATTGTGTGACCTTGGACAAGTTACTTATCATCTGTTTTCTCAGCTTCTACATCTATGAAATGCAGATAATAATAGTACCTATCTCATAGGGTTGCTATGATTATTAACTGAATTTATGTACATGAAGCAAGATTTTACTTTTATGACAGACAACATTGAGTTTTTGGACCTGTTATATTAAAGAACTAAACACCAAAGTGGTGCCACAGGCATTTAGGCCTTTCCCTGGAATACATATTAGTTGATCTCCCGTGTGGTTTAGGGGAAAGGGAGGCCTAGACAACCCAGTGAACATTCCCTGTAACTCCTGTATACCACGATCCTTACTCTGGCTGGATATTATGCTGTCCTGGAAAGCTTCACAAAAATGCCCATGCCTGGGCCCCATCTTCAGAGATTCTGATTCAATTAAGCTAAAGGGGAGCCCATGCTGGTACTTTTGAAAAGCTCCTTTTGTGAATGTGATGTGCACCCGAAGTTGGGAAGTGCTAGTCTACTAGGCATATCTATGCTGTGGAGATGGGTGGGCCAGCAGAGTCATACTCTTGGAAACACTTTCTTCATCCAATAAACTTTAACTCCACATCTACAAAGCTCATTTCTAGATTTATTTTGGTTCTCTAAATGGTTTTGTCACAAGATGAGAGTATGTGTCAGGGCAATCCAAATGTCTACTCCAAGTGGCAGTCACCTTCTCATTCTAAATGAGGAAAGTGACTGTGGTCATGTGCAGTGGAGCAGCTCTCTGGGGGCACAGACAAGACTGTCTCTGGACTTAGAACTGAAGCCTCCTCAGTCCACGGACCATAGGGAAGGCCCTAAGGTGGAGTCATCTTCTCAGGCTCATCTCTGCACACAGGTCATCAGACCTTTCCCTGAAGACCCTTCTAACTCCAGGAAGTGAGTAGCCAGCCTTGAACACCACATTTCAAAAAAGTGTGAGACTGAGAGGATGCTCTCACATCCATGATGTTGGCAGTGACATAGATATAATTTCTCACACCCTAGAACCATGGTTCTTAATGCATGGCCCACGGACCACATGTAATCCCTGCTAAATTATAGTATCTGGAAGTAGGGCCAGAAATCCACATTCTTACAGGCTCAGTGAGAAAATATTACGCACTATGAAATAAGAGAATCTAGAGAGTTGAACTGACTGACTTCTCATCAAGATAATACATGATGGCTTTACTAGTACTAATACTAGTGGCATTATCCAAAGGCAAACTCTTTTTTTTCCCCAGATGAAAGGCTTTTATTACTGAATTTCCTTCACAGGGTTTTGCTTTTTGGGTTTCTGTTTTTAACTCCTTTTCCCCCTTCCATGCTAAGAGAATGGCAATTACAGTTCAGAGCTTGTACCTTCCTTATTTTTATTCCTTTTAAAGTGGTAAGATTAGATTTTAATCGAAGCTTAGCAAAAATACTCAGGTCTGGTTATACTATTGCAGTAGAAAGAGGGTCCAGTGTGAACTGAACCCAACTTCAATTTGTGCAGAGGTAACTGGGTGTTTTTATTTTTAGAGTTATGTACTTATGGGGTACCTGAGATTTTAATACACGTCTATGTGATACATACATATACATATACAATGCATAATAATCACATCAGGGTAAATGGAGTACCCATGGCAAACTCTTTTAATATTTTTATTTTTATTCTTCTGGAAGTTGTCTCCACTGGATAATTTGTTGGATAAAATTAAGAAACATTGTTATTTCTTAATTTATCAGTGAAAGCAATTTTAATAGACTCCCTAATATGAGAGACAAGGATTTTGTTTATACTACCTCAGTCCTTTCTCCTCTTAATGTTTTAATTTTTTAAGTTTTTTTTTAATTGATAACCACTATAACATAAAATAACATTTAAACCTTTATTTCATTTCACACAAAATCTGACATCCTGTTTGACTCCCTACCTTTCCTCCTCCCTTCTATATCCCACCTTGTGTCAGGTCCATTTTAACTTTAGTATTGACATTTATTTATTTATTTATTTTTTAAGACGGAGTCTCCCTCTGTCTCCCAGGCTGGAGTGCAGTGGTGTGATATCAGCTCTCTGCAACCTCTGTCTCCCGAGTTCAAGTAATTCTCATGCCTCAGCCTCCTGAATAGCTGGGACTAGAGGTGCCTGCCACCATTCCCAGCTAAATATTGACAAATTTGTCAACAGATGAATCTTCAATATCTGTTCCTGCCTCCCCACGTTCCTCTGTCCCCAATTTTGGTTCTACTACTCACATCTGCCTTCCATAGGACCTGCTGACTCTTAACTCAAAGCCTCCTCCACTGGGCAGGTGGCTCCCTCCTTCCCTGAAACTCATGCTAGACTGTTGTTTTTCCCTGCCTCTCATCTGTCAACTTACTGTAAACTACTTTTCTTCTTCCAGATACTTATTAAAATGTCTCATTCGCGGTGGCTCAAGCCTGTAATCCCAGCACTTTGGGAGGCCGAGACGGGCGGATCACGAGGTCAGGAGTTCGAGACCATCCTGGCTAACACGGTGAAACCCTGTCTCTACTAAAAAAATACGAAAAACTAGCCGGGCGAGGTGGCAGGCGCCTGTAGTCCCGGCTACTCGGGAGGCTGAGGCAGGAGAATGGCGTAAAAACCCGGGAGGCGGAGCTTGCAGTGAGCTGAGATCCGGCCACTGCACTCCAGCCTGGGCGACACAGCGAGACTCCGTCTCAAAAAAAAAAAAAAAAAAAAAAAAAAATGTCTCATTCTTTTGTGAACCCCAATTCCATTCTTTTCCCTGTTACAGGTTTATTCCTTTTGGTACTTGTATTTTTTTTTTTTTAATTTTAGTTGGATTTGGGGAGTAACGGAAGGTAAATGTGTGTGCCCAGTCCATCTTCATGAAGCAGATGACCTGCGACTCACTCTATCAAACAAGGAACTGGACACTCAGTTGTTTTGCATCTCACTGACTTCGTTCCCTCTTAATTATGTTTGTTCTGCTATTTCTCATTCGGACACTATTCTTGATAGAACATGTGTTAACTTTTCTTTGTCATCAGTTTATAGCCTACTGATCTTGCAGACACAATTTAAAAATCTATCATATTACTATTGAAAGCATTTTTTCCCCACATAGCTCATCCTAGCTATAATTCTTGAATGTTTGTCCCACTCTTAAGTATTTAGCTTCATACCTCAATCTCTCCTTTCATTTTGAATCTGACCTTAAAAAAACAAAGTAAAACTTTTTTTTTAAAGTTACACATATGGTGTTTCATAAATGTAAATAAGTATGTATCAGCAGGATCTATCAGCAGTATTCTTCAAACTTGAAGTTACAGAACAATGGACAGAAAGTTCTAAATACTGTAATCCTAATACTTTGAGAGGCCGAAGCAGGAGGAAATCAGTGATTATAACAGATAACTTCTATTAAAATTTTAGTTTTTATAAGTCTTGAGAAGGACAAATTTCCTTGGCATTATTTTTAAAGAAATACTTCATATTTCTGGAGAAGTTTTAGGTTCATTACAAAATTGGGAGGAAGATAGAGATTTCCTGTGTACTGCCTGCCCCCACACATACATAGCCTCCCCATTATAAAGTTGGGGGGAAGATGAATAGATGGAGCACAGAAGTTTCTCTCTCTCTCTCTCTATCTATATGGATATATAGATATAGATATAGATATATGTCATTATACATTTGTCCAAACTCATATAATGAACAACCCCAAGAATGAACTCTAATGTAAACTATGGACTTTGGGTGATTACGATGTGTCAGTGTGGGCCTATCAATTATAATGAATATGTAACTCTGGTGGGGAATGTTAAAATTTCCTTTTTAAAAGTAAGTAGAAGCAAAAGGTTGAATATCTCATTTCCAAAGACAATGAATCTGCTGCTCTATAAGCCAATAACTAAGGGAGCCAGTTTTTAAACCTTTAGTCTTCTGCAACGTGGAGGCAAAGCCCTGTGGTTAAGATGGTCAGCTTAGAATAGGACTGACTGTATTCAAATCCTGACTCTGTCACTTACTGGGTGTGTGATCTCTAGTAAGATGCCTCACATGGCAGAAATTACTGAGCTGTTTACCAAATCCTTTTCTCTTTTCTTCTGAGGATACAACTAGACTCTCTTTCCTAGCCTTCTTGCAGTGAGGAGTGACCACATGATTGCGCTCTTGCCACTGAAATGTAATTGGAAATTTTACCAGTTCCAGGGCTGGTCTGTAGAAACTGCACAGGCCTCCAGTCTCTCAATTGTGCTGGCTGCTGGCTTGATAGGAATGTCCAGGGCAACCCTGGAAGCCATGTGTTAAATACAGCAAGGCTTCCATCAGTGCATGACATGGAAAACCCCCACCCCCACTGGTGCTGCCAATAGAATTTCACACAATTACAAAATAGCCTTTACAAGATGAAGAAATAATCTTCTCTTTTGTGAGATTTCAGGTTTGTGTTAGTTTGTTTTAACCTAATCAACATACTTAACTTCACTAAACTTCAGTCGCCTCTTCAGATAATTCCAGTACATAGTGCTGTTAAGAAGACTGAAAGAGAAACAATGAATATAAAGTGTGCTAATGCTTAGTGCCTAGCAAATGGTAAGTACACAATAAAGGTTCATTACCTATTATTCTATGAAAACTGTTGTTAATTATTGTTGCCTATTATGTGCAATATCATAGAAGGCTCTTACACACACATTAAAATGCCCACACCGGCTAGGCACAGTGGCTTATGCCTGTAATCCCAATACTTTGGGAGGCTGAAGCAGGAGGAATTCAAGACCAGTCTGGGCAACATACTGAGATCCTTTCTCTACTTTTTTTTTTTTTTTTTTTTTTTTTTTTTTTTTGAGACGGAGTCTCGCTGTGTCCCCCAGGCTGGAGTACAGTGGCGCGATCTCGGCTCACTGCGAGCTTCGCCTCCCGGGTTCACGCCATTCTCCTGCCTCAGCCTCCTGAGTAGCTGGGACTACAGGCGCCCACTACCGCGCCGGGCTAATTTTTTGTATTTTTAGTAGAGACGGGGTTTCACTGTGGTCTCGATCTCCTGACCTTGTGACCCACCCGCCTCGGCCTCCCAAAGTGTTGGGATTACAGGCGTGAGCCACCGCGCCCGGCTCTGTTTCTACTATTAAAAAATAAAAGCAAAAAAAAAAAAAAGTAGCTGGGCATTAGCAGTGCTTTCCTGTAGTCTTGGCTGCTTGGAAGGCTGAGGCAGGAGGATCGCTTGAGCCCAGGAGTTGAAGGCTGCAATGAGCTATGATTGTGTCATTACACTCCAACCTGGACAACAGAATGCGACACTGTCTAAAAAGAGAAAAAAGCCCACTCCTTGCAGTCTGAAATTCCACCATTCCTTTATGTAAATCAATGCCTTTTCCTTTAAAGAGTAACTTCCACACTTAATTATAAAATTAGCGTGTTTATATGTCTGTTGCAAATTATAAAACAGAAAACTTATAAAGATTCAGGCTGGGTGCAGTGGCTCATGCCTGTAATCCCAGCACTTTGGGAGGTTGAGGTGGGCTGCTCGCAAGGTCGAGAGTTAGAGATCACCTTGGACAACATGGTGAAATCCCGTCTCTACTAAAAATACAAAAATTAGCCCAGTGTGGTGGCGCCTGTAATCCCAGCTACTCAGGAGACTGAGGCAGAAGAATTGCTTGAACTTGGGAGGTGGAGGTTGCAGTGAGCCAAGATCACACCACTACACTCCATCCTGGGTGACAGGGCAAGACTCCATCTCAAAAAAAAAAAAAAGAATCAAATATTGATCATCGATAATCCTATCATCCAAACATAATCACTGCTAGCATTTTGGCATATGTCCTCCCAATTTTTTATTTTATTATTTCTGTTATTATATCTATATATCAATACATAAATTATGTATTATGTATTACTTTTTTTCACCTAACATTTTGCCTTGAACAGGTTCCTATGTGTTCAAATATACTTTAAAAAGATATTTGATGATGACCCATTAACTTATGTAGAGCATGTAATTTTTTTCTATAAAATTAAACAAAAGATATTTGATGAGTGCTTATGGATATAAAACAACTTATTTAACTATTATATGGATATATCACAATTTACTTAATTATTCCTTTATTGAAGGATATTTTTGTTGCTTCTACCAGAATGCATAATTCTAGAATAAACCTCCTGGTACATAAATATTTGCCTCTATTTGTCCTTTCTGCTTTCATTTTCCTTTTTCTAGGCCTCTTCAAAACAGAATTTTTAAGAGATTTTTTGACTTCTCTAAATGATACAAGAATTGATTCTTATTTAATCTTGATATATGTTTTATACGCTTCTTTACTATTCCTTTTGTTGTTTTAAAAACAAAAATGCTCTTGGAAAAGTCCATAACTCTTTTCTCTGAAGACTTCCTGTTAATGCATTTATCAGATTGTTTGATTTGCGGAAAGGAAAAACAAAGCTGTATGTAAATCCTCGAAACCAGAAGTAAAAGGAATTCTGGGGGAATGAGGAGTAGTGAGGAACAGAAGGTGGATGTGAAATTGAAATAAAATCTCTGCATACCTCAAAATTCCACACTGAGGGGAAGTCTCCCCTTCTGCTGTCCCAACCATCCCCAGTAGATGAGCTACCATATTTCTTCCATTTATAATCAATCAGATTTTTTAAAAAACTGAAGCACTGGGATCTTGCGGGAGTTTTTGCGGAGCATGTAAATAGCATTAACAAGAATAAACAATGGCATCCATGAAACATAATCCTTGCATTGATCATCCTGTTTACTGAGTGGCTTGGGTCAGTGTCTGTAGATAAATTAATAATGGCTTTCTCTGTCTCTGGCAGCTAACACAATGTCAACTCTTCAGAGTAAGGAGATGCAATATTCCATTACATGTATCTTGGCAAAAATGGCTGGAAATGCATAGGAACGCAGTTCACAGCCTTCGTTGAAGGTTTCTATGAATCACAATTTTACATTCCCACAGCTGGAGTGAATCACATGAGTCTGCGACGTACAGAAGAGTTATTATCTAAGGCAAATGCTCTTTCATCTCATTTGCATTTACTTCCAAATTGTTATCTGTCCCCCTGGGTGAAGGTCTAGTTACAGGTATTTATTGGAATGACTGTGTGGCTCTGCTTTCCCCTCCGGCTTCCATCAAAATGTAACATTAAAATGATGGGGACATGTTCGCCTTTCTAACTGTCCTCATGCAAGGGGTGGTCACTCTCCATAATATCCTCTTCAAATAAAAAGGGTGACAATATGGGGTACAATCAAGGTCCTAGCAGGAAACAGATGGCACACTCAAATTAGGTTAATTCATGGAGGGTTTCATGAAGAGGCTATTTACAAAGGTTTGGGCAGGGTGTAGGGAAACCACAAGTGAGAGCATGATACCCCAAGGCTGGTAAACAGTGGGCAGTGACCAGCCCTAGGCCTAACTGCTCAGAAAGGAAAGGATCCTGTGGAGACGGCTGTGTTGACTTGCCTTTGATAGAGGGATGCAGTCAGCCCTGGACTACCCTGAGGAATCAAGACTCTGACCTTGCTCTCCTCTCTCTCTGGATCTGGCAACCAGAAGTCAGAGAGTAGAAGAGCACATACAAGTCATCCTCCTAGGGCTGAAAGTGAGGGAGGTTGCAGGAGGTGGAGAGTGGACACTGAGAGGCACATGGAAGCTCGGTGGTAAAAGTGGAAAGGCCAAGAGTTCAGTTTGGATGTGCCAGATATGGGAGGTCAATTAGTTACCAAGAAGAGATATCAGGTGGGCAGCTGGATCTATGACTGCAGTTCCAGAGGAAGGCCTGAGCTGGAGATGCATTTGGAACTCACAGGCTTTTTAAAGCCACAAGGCTGAAGGTGATCACAAAGGTTATCACACTGTGACATATATCACACGGCACTGGGTGGAGCCATGGGGGCCAAAGCTTGACTGCAAAGAGAATGGGAGCAGAAGAACAGACACTGAATTTAAAGAGTTTTTGCTGCAAAGAAGAGAAAGAAAGTGAGGAGCAGCTGCTAGGGGAAGTAAAGTCAAGGAAAGGTTGACTTTAAGAAAGGAGAACTAACAGTAAGTTTGTATGCTGATGGGAATAATCCAGGAAAAAGATCATAACTAATGGTAGAGGAGAGGGAGGACTATGGCAAGGAGAACAACACAGTTCCCTGAATTAGGGGGCAGCTGCCACTCAGCTCCAGCCAATGGTTTCCAGGCCTCTGGTTTCTCAAGAGAAGCCAGAAATTGATGTTTGGTGTTTTTTTGTTTTGTTTTGCTTGTTTGTTTGTTTTTAAGCATGAAGTCTCCTGATACTTAGCAGGAGATATGTTGACAACTAAATTTTTTTTTCAAACTTTCTGAAGTTGAATGAAACTCGTCTGCAGGCCGCCAGTTGGCAGCCTCTCCTAGATTGCTGACTTTGGTTCCTTCCATAGTTGTCAGCTGTGGCCTCCTGGTTTAGGGACCTCTGAAGGTCACTGGCTATTTACTCTCTAAAATCTTTGAACCTGTAAGTGCCCTTGCAGTGGTGCTTGGCCAGGGTGGCTAATGATACAGTCTCTGTCTCCTCCACAAAGGGCAGCGGAACTGAGGTTGCCAGACCTGGCCACACATCCTATACTTAAGTCCTCACAGTTAATACTTAGGCTTCATGTATGCTCTTTACCTCCTCCCGCCTCCTCTTCACTAAGGAAACTATTATCCGCAGGCCAATGCAAATAAAGGTCACCAAGAGATACTCGCGGGCCAAACACTGAATGCTGGCATGCTGGAAGGGTTGATTGTTTGTAGGCTCCCAGCTAATAAAGGAAATGCCAATCAAAGGGGGCCTTCCCGCCTGCTCCCAACTCAAATGCAGCCCTGGTTGCCAGTGAGAGCTCCAAGCAGGACAGCACTCAGATTTCTGAGGATGCCTGGCACCTGCACAGAAAAACTGCAGAGTCTGGTGATTTGACAGTCCATCCCTGACCTGGGGAGGATACAGGGCCTGCTAGCCAGGGAGGAAGGAGTGCTGACTTCAGTCATGTGGCAGGCTTCCTCCAGAGGAAAGAGTGAAGAGGAAACCCCACCTTGTGAGGGCTGCTGTGTTTTTATATGCACATGACTAATCTTTATGACAGGGTTAAATCCTAGATCTCTCCAATTTTCCCCATGTGAACATAAGCATTAAAAATGTTTCTCAGGTCACAGTGCTGGTTTCCCCTTGTGGCACCTGCCTCCTCCTGGAAGTGTAAGGTAAGCCTCAAAAAAACCTATATTTTAAATATTTCCTCTCACTTAAGAATGAGTAACTCAAGCTTTAGGTGAGGCAGAGAGAGCTTTTATCTCTGAACCATTCCACTCTCACTCCTCTTTTGGTTTAGTCCTATGTAGAACAAGACAGAAAATGGATACACCATCCTGTCGCACTGCTAACTCCTCCGTCCTCCTAAAATCTACCTGGCAGAATAAAGGGAAGGGAAAAAAGGAACAGAGTTCCCCATCAGAAACACTTTACAAGGTCTCCACCATGGAATCCAAAATAGTTCTTCCTGTTGTAAGCGAGAAGGAAACTGTTGGGGCGGGGTGGTGGGGGGCAGATTTATCAAGAGCTCCCTGCTAGGGGAAGATTCTGGGAAGACAGCAGTAATGGCAAGCATAGTTTTTCAATCTCTCCAAGTCCCCACATAAAAACAGAAAAACAAGATAGCAAAACCCATGGACAACACTTATAACAAAATGAGATGACAAGGTATCCCTCTCAGCCCCCAAATATAAGTGAGTAGAAACAAACTACCAGAACTCTCTAAACCTGCATGGGGGCCTATCAGTGCAGGAAGAAAAAGAGGGAAGCAATGGGGACTGTGACTTATGAACTTGAGAACAGAAAAATCACAACAGGTATTCACTGGATAACAGAGGACCAATGTGAGAAGAGCAGTTGAAACTGGGAGGTGCTGCCCTCTCCAGTAACAAGTGAATGCTAGTGGCCTGCAGTGAGAAGGTGTCTTTAGGAACTCCACAAACCAATCACGTCCTCTTCTAGGACAGGGGCCATGCTGGGGGGAAGCTGCTGGAGTGCAAGCAAAATGGAGCAGAATAAGGATAAGAGAGACAAAGGCAATTGAGAGTTCAGACCAAAATGGGGGAGAGGAGCAGAGCCAAGAAAGCTCAGAAAGCAAGCTGCCATATTTGAATACTACACAAAAACAACAAAAGGAGCCGAGTGCAGTAAGAAAAGCTGTTCTGAACCCTTCCTCATTCTAAAGTTTAGAAAAACTACTTTCACTAAAAATGAGCTATAGGAAAGTATCACGTGAGATACCACACAAAGTTATTACAAGGGTAAAGAATATGGGCTGAAGAGCATTCCACAGGCAAAGCAAGCATGCTGGAAAGGCACGCCCACAGAACAACAAAATTGTCAACTCACATTTCAAAATGAGTTGGAAGACAGTTTAAATATGATAGAAAACCTGAAAGAAAAATTAAAACTAGAAAGACTCAGAAATGAGACAACAAAACTCAAATATTAAAAATATTTCAGAAATAAAGAATAAACTAGAAGAAACACAAGAATACAAATACACAAGAATACAAATACACAACAGATAATGAGTTAAGAAAGACAAATATGCAAAAGAGAAATATTTTAAAAATCAAAAAGAAATTTCAAAAAACAAAAAATGATTCAAGAGAAAATGAGAAAAATTAAAGATATGCAAAGGAGCTCCTGTGTACTGATAATAAGAGTCCCTTGCATAAGCAAAGCCAGTGTGAGGGAACAGAACAAATACTGAAAACTATAATTCACAAAAACTCTTCTAAATTTAAAAAAGAAAAGACTTAAAAGTACACATTGAAGAAAACATTCTGTGTACCTCAGAATATCATCCCAGAATGACATTCTAGCAAACCACATTCTAGTAAAATATACTGTTAAGAAAAAACAAAAACAGGACGAAAGAGGGGAAGGGGGCAGAGGGGAGGAGAGGAGAGATCTTCTGAGTACCTAGAAAAAGAACATGTGAATTATAAGGGAAGAAATTAAATTGCCTTTGTTTTTTCCACAACAATGCTTTTTGCCAGAAGGAAATGGAATGATATATTTAAGATACTCAAAGAAAAATGATCCAATAATCTTATATCAAGCAAAACTCACTTTCAAGTATAAAGGGTACAAACTTATCAATCTGCATGCAAGGGCTCAGGGAATATCATCCCCAAGAAACTTTCTTGAAGAACAAGCCAAAATGACTAGGACAAATGACTAGACAACCAAAGTGGCTGACATTGACATTGAAAATGGCTGACGTTGGCTAAGGATTGCTTTATACTTTAAGGAACTATGACTATGAGAGGGCTAAAAACAATACAAAGTTCAACTATTGAAAAACAGGGGAAAGGGCAGATTCAAATTATATGCATGTATGTATGTATGTATGCATGTGTCTACACACATATACCTTTCCTAGCTCTGTCCACTGAAAAGGCCAGGAAACAAAGGCTGATCCAGTAGTAAAGTGCATCCCTATACCAGATATGGCTTTAAAGTACAACTTTTCACTAAAAGAACCTGGGGCTTATTAGAGAAATGGTGGATTCCAGATGTGACACAGGAAGTTTCCAAGATAAGCCTAGAACATTTCATCACACAAGAATGCAAGGAAGGCCAGGCATGGTGGCTCATGCCTGTAATCCCAGCACTTTGGGAGGCCAAGGCGGGTAGATCACCTGAGGTCAAGAGTTCGAGACCAGCCTGGCCAACATGGCGAAACCCCATCTCTACTAAAAATAAAAAAAATTACCCGGTGTGGTGGCATGCGCCTGTAGTCCCAGCTGAGACTCGGGAGGCTGAGGCAGAAGAATTGCTTGAACCCGGGAGGTGGAGGTTGCGGTGAGCTGAGATCATGCCATTGCACTCTGGCCTGGGTGACAGAGAGAGACTGTCTCAAAATAATAATAATAAAAATAAAAATAAATAAAAAAGAAAGCAAGGAAGCAATCAAAGACTGCTCGATTATAAGGTCCTAGGAGACACTTTGAAGAGGCTTCCACTGGCCAAAGATGTGATAATTTGAGCTTCATAATGATAATAAATGCAATGTATTGAGACATATTAAGTAGGTTTAAATCCATGAGTTCTTAAATGATTTTTTACAAAAGGAATTGGTCACCTTTGAAATGTGACAGAACCAGAGTAGTTCTTCAATATCCAGAGGAAACTGGTTCCAGGACCCCCAAGGATACCAAAATCCACAGTGCTCAAGTCCCTTATAGAAAATGATGTAGTATTTGTATATAATCTACACACATCCTCCCGTATACTTTAAATCAACTTTAGATTGTATGTAATACCTAATACAATGTAAATGCTATATAAATAGTTGTCATACTATACTGTTTAGGGAATAATGACAAGAAAAAGGTCTGTACATGTTCATTACATATGCAACCATCCTATTTTTTTTTCCAAATATTTTTTGGTCTGTGGTTGAATCCACAGATGTGGAACCCACAGATATGGAGGACCAACTGTAATTCATTATATTGAGAATAAGTAAATAAAGGGAAAGAATCAAGCATTCAGCCTTCTTTTCCTATGTGAACTATGCCATTGATGGATTGATAGTTAATGAATTATCTCTTTATAAATACATTCCAACTAATAAATGGGAAAGACATAATAGAAATAGAATGGTACCACTTTGCTACCCAAATGAATTAATAGATGTAGACATTAAGCATAACAACTGTTCCTATCACAATGCCTCCTATGATCTTGCCAAATACCACCTAGAATCTTGCCAAAGGGGTAAACACAAATCTGATCCAGTGTCTGGATACAGTTGCCAATTTCCAGGAAATACAGAGGAATGGGGAACGTGTTGTACTGCACCAAGAGACTGCAGTCAGCAAAACCCAGACTTTGGGAAACTCTAAAGGTCAAATAGCCTGGATTCTTCCACATAAATTTTAAGGAAACAAAAGGGATGAAGAGTGTATCTGTTAATTAAAAGAGACCTAAAGGCATATCAGATGTTAAAAAATGATCAAGACTAAATAATAGTCCTAAAGACACATAAATGTAGGATAACATTATAAAAATGCATCAAATGATTATGATAAAGTCAGGATATAGTTACTTTTGTGGGGAAGGAGGGACCTGTGATTGGAATGAGGTACGTGGAAGGGCCTTCTGAATGGATAACAAAGCTAGGCTATGGTTTCAAGAATGTTTACCTTAAAATATTTATTGTGCCATATGCTTGTTTTGTGTTATTTTAAGTATCTGTGCTTTATTTGATGACGATGATCATGATGATGATGAAGGTGGAGGAGAAAAGAAGGAAGAAGAAAAGAAAGAAGGAAGAAGAAGAGTTCGCTAAAGCTTAAATAAAGTAGTTTGGTCTTACTAGCTGGCAAAAAAGGTCTCTAGGTTGAGAGTTAACTTTTAAAGCTTGACATCTGGCAAATAAACAGTAAAAGCTGAGGCCCCTCAATTTCCATTAAAAACAACTGAGACATATAAACAGGATTCTAAGACAAGGAACACAATGGAACATTCCATTTTCTCAATCACTGAGTAAAGGAAATAACATAATTGCCTGTTCACTGGGTAGGGGTTAGTGATCTTCTATCAGAAAATGAAAAAGGGAGATGAAAAAGAAGAAGGAAAAAAGAAGAACAGAATAAAGATCAAATTTGGTGACAGGATGGACCTCTGAGCTCCTACCTGAAAGGGCTTACCAGCTGCTCTGCCTATGCAGTAGCCACTCTTTTATTCCTTTACTTTCTTGAAGGAAGGAAGGAAGGAAGGAAGGAAGGAAGGAAGGAAGGAAGGAAGGAAGGAAGGAAGGAAGGAAGGAAAGAAGGAAGGAAAGAGAAAGAAAGAGAAAGAAAAACAGAAAGAAAAGAGAAAGAGAAAGAAAGAGAAAGAAAAAGAAAAAGAAAGAGAAAGAGAAAGAAAGAGAAAAAGAAAAAGAGAAAGAAAAAAAAAAACAGAAATAAAGAGAAAAAGACGAAAGAGAGAAAGAGAAATAAAGAGAAAAAGAAACAGAGAAAGAGGCAAAGAAAGAGAAAAAGAAGAGAGAAGGAGAGACAGAAAGAGAGAGGAAGGAAAGAAAGAAGGAAAGAAAGAAGGAGGGAAGGGAGGCATTCTCATCTTTCTAGGTAGGTAGAAGCAGAGTCTGGTGCAGGGTCAGGAGATGGGAACAATTCCCCACCAAAGACTATGATGTCTAACCAGAAAGCCAGATGCATTTCCCAGGAAGCTGATGGACCACCAGCACATTCTTTGATTTCCCTGAGGGGAAGGAAGATTATCAAACCCTCCTGAGAGAAGTATTAATTAATATACGGGGTAATTACTATTTTTATGTCAGGAGATAGTCCAAAAACTACTTTAACTGAGACAGGTCAGGAAAGCTCAAGATAATTTTGCAGACACCTTTTGAAGAGTTGTAAAAGGATGAGGAATGGAAAGGGGGTGTATGACCTTCCAGAAAAAACACAGACATGTTCCAGTCCTCACTCTCAAATCTTGTTTCATCTAGAGCTGTGGTCAGTTTAACCAGGGTACTGTGCTACAGTTATCTAAATCTTGATGATTTAATAGCTTTAAAAAATCTATAAAACAGAAATATTTTATCCAATTAAAAAGAAAATTTCCCATCAAAAAAGCATATTAACCTCTAGAACAGATTACTAAGAGAAGTTCTGTCACAAGAGCCTAAAGAATCATGTATTCAGAATCCCCTAAGGTGCAGGTGCACATGACAACAGGTCAAAGAGATGCCTATGGTGTCTCCCAAGGAGATCATGATTGCCCCATTCCATCGCTGCAGGTGTGCTGGCCATCACAGGAAGGCAGGAGAGAATGGTGGCTGGAGCAGACATGTATCGGAAAGATTTAAACTCAAATCCTGGCCTTTGTCGCTTACTAGCTCTGTGACTGTGGGCAAATTAACCTCTTCAAATGTTCATTTCTTCATGTGTAGAATAAGGAAAGTCATCACAACCTGTTTCATTAGGTTGTGAAGATTGGCTGTACTTTATTTGTAAAGGGCAAAATACCTGACACTCAAGAACTCACTAAATGTGACCCATTCTCATCATCATTATTAACATCATTGTCATCACTGGAAGGAGGGCCTGTTAAGGAACATGATAATTTAAACCAGCAGTTCTCAAAGTGTGGTCCACAAACCAGCAGCATCTGTGGACTTAGAAATGCAAATCTACCTCCTCACCATCCAACCCTAGACCTACTGAATCAGAACCTCTGGGGTAAGGCCCCACAATCTATTTTAACAGGCTCTTCAGTCATTCCAGGCATATTAGAGTTTAAGAACCACTGATACAGAAAAATCATATGTTGAAGCCTCTTGCAAACTTTAGCAGCCAGAGGCAACCTTGAGTTTTCCAGGAAGGCTGCTAAAATTCTGCTTTTTTATTGACTGAAAAATAACGAACTTGAAATCTAGCCTTAATTTTTCAGCCAGTGATGCTGAAGACAGAATTCCTGTCTGATGAACTCCACTAGCCTTATAAGTAAACTGAGGGCAGAGATTGTGGTTTGCCACCTATGTGTTCCCCAGTATCTCACATACTGTCTGACAGATTGTAGACACTTAATAAATATTCATTGACTTAACAATGAATGAAGAGTTAGTAGAAAGCTAGAGACAATTACACCATTCAACCAGCAGATAAATGCACATCTAAGGGAATCTAATTCCAAATTTGGTTTAAAACTTACATGCTTTCTAGAACTTAGAGAACATTCATTTCTTTGGCTTAGTCAGCAACTTAGATATATTTTACTAAAATGTATGACTTCCAATTGAAATAGGAAAAAAAAGATTAACAGTGATTTTTAAAACCTCAAATAACTAAATCCCCAGTGAAATTGAATTTGGGCCAGTATTTTCAGCCCTGAGGTTAAAGAGGCAACCAAAAGAAAACAAATGGGAATAAAGGATTGTAGTTATTGCTGTAACTCCAATTCTGAGGCTAGATCCTGGAAATAGAGTGAAATTACTTTCTCCATGTGTACATATACACCATAGTAGAAGGATAAATGATTGTTTTTATCCTGAAGAATGACAAAATCCAGATTAATCAAAGGAAGATAAACAGACCATACTGGATATAATTTATTAAGGCAGGTAGATATAAAAATTTTGTTTTAGGAAGGAAGGTTTCAATAATTCTGTATTTCAATTAATCCATATATCTCATTAAACATATATCCCCATTAATTAAAGTTTAACTGTTACATGTTTAGAAAGTAGGAATCAAATTATCAAATAGAAGCATCACATCTTCATAGGGAAAAGTATCTTTTCGTTTAAGAATTAGTACATAAAGCTAACAACTGCAATTCCAGGAGACATAGGAAAATTAAACACAGTTTGGCACCCATCCTCACTTATACACTGTGCAGAAAAATATTAAAGTAATAAAAAGAATGTCAGTGGCACAGATGCCAGGATCATCCATATTTATCTTCCTTCTTGTATTTGACCACCTATCGCTGCAAACAGCCCTCAGTAAAACGGAATTGGTTTATCAATATTCTCAGCAAAACATATTTGGTTTCATCAACATAAGATCCGTTGCCACCAATAGATCTTGAGAGTCTGGTCTCCTGGCCTGGGGACTTCACCTCTCTTAGAGAGCTGACACACAGAATGAATGAAAAACATGTTATCTAGAACAGCTCTATACATTAGATAAAAAGAAAAAAGAAAACTGAATGACTGACAGTGGTTCCTTGGTGGCATTTGACAAAATAATGTAGAGTTAATTAATGAATTAATAGGGAAGTTAGAGCCTTCATTTTTTACTTTTGGCTTAGGAATAACAAGAGACCCTCAGGCACTAAAGGAGCACTGTATTAGTCTGTTCTCACGCTGCTATGAGGAAACACCCAAGACTGGATAATTTATTTTAAAAAAGAGGCTTAATCGACTCACAGTTCTGCATGGCTGGGGAGGCCTCAGAAAACTTACAGTCATGATGGAAGGCTCCTCTTCACAGGACAACCATACAGAGAATGAGTGCCAGCAGAGGAAATGCCAGGTGCTTATAAAACCATCAGATCTCGTGAAAACGCACTCACTATCAGATCTCGTGAAAACGCACTCACTATCACCTCCACCTGGCCTCGCCCTTGACACATGGGGATTATTACAATGCAAGGTGATATTTTTGATGGGGGTAAAGAGCCAAACCATATCAAGCATCAGGGTATTAATTTGTAAGTAGGCTCTTAGGACATTCCTAAGAGCTTAACTCACTCTCAAGGAGAACTCACTGACTCATGCATTCACTCACATATTCATTCATTGAGTTCTCTTTAATTTTGTATTTAGGTGTACCTTTCGATGTACTTTAGTATTTCAAAAGCAGGACAATTGACTTATCCACTTTTCTATGTATTCTATTGACTTTTTTTTTTTTTTTTTTTTTTTGGTGACTGCAAACTCTTCAAGGATTTCATTCTTGTAAGACACTTAGAGGATCTCTGTTCACTCTCCAACCTCATAAAATCATTAAAAATAGTTTTTAAAAGTTCCTCTTTTTAAATTTCACAATGTTTTCTTTCTTTATTTTTCCATTAAAAGTTTATTTATACTTTATAGCAGTGGTGTACACAACCATGTGATAATGGAAGAAACTGCAATATGCCTTAAAGAGTCAACATTGTCTGCTGAATTTTTGAAATTAAAAAATTTGGAAGCTGAAAGATACAAAAGATACCTAAGATGCTTCAACTTCCACCAGCATACCAATGACTCCCAGAACTCTATCTGCAGCCCAGCTCTGTTCTGAGCTCCAGGCTGGATAAGGAGCTGGTTTCCTGACACTGTTACTCTAATGGTATAGATGTCTGTAAGGCTTCGAATGCTTAGCATTCAAGTGTGTGCGTGTACACGTACACATACACACACATGCTTGCCATGTGCCATCATTAATTCATAAAATGGCATTTAAGAGAGCGCCTTTGTGTGAGAAGTGAGCCAGGTTCTCAATCCAGAGATATACTTGGGAGGTGTCTCAGCACATGTTTTCTTTCATGCTTGTTTCTGATGCTAACCAATGTTGCAAATGGCAACTAACAATTTCAGACCCTCCTAGATGCCTGCAGAACAGTTAGGTCCTGTCCTCATTATTCTCTCTCCTTGCTGACTATCATTTAAAAGAGCAATGATGCTACATACTTAGATTAACTGTGAATAAACAGACAGAGGTGTTTTTGAGGAACCTTGGGTAATGGTTCTGTAGAAACTATATACTTGACCTAAATAATAAAACTGATTGGTTGGTGACCTTAGAGGTATTTTCTCCTCTTTTTAGTTCACCAGCTTCTGAGTCTCCTTGTGTGTGACGAGCTTCAGACTATCAACAGTTAGGCAAAGATGGTAAGATATCATAGTACAAAGAGACTGACAGACTGCTAAAGCTACCATGAGTCAGGACTTATCTCTGATGAGTGTGTATGGTATTCCTGTTATAACAAGACAATTTGAGTGGGAACTTTTCAGTTACATATAACAAATCCCTTTTGTTTAAATAACTGGGATTAAGGTGATTAGTACTGTTCCTTTTGTTTTAACAACTTATGAGATAAGAAGGGAACCCTCATGATTTGGAGGGGAGGGAATACAGTAAGTCAGACTGTACAACCTATGCATAATAGAAGCCCCTCAGGAGGTCACAATGATTACACATTGCTCCGTTAATTTGTAAGCAGGCTGAGGAAGATACAGGACACTCCCAAGAATTTAACTCCCTCTCAAGGATAATTTACTGACTCATTCATTCATTCATTGAGTTCTCTAATTTTGAGATTTAACATGGCCACAGTCACTTGTCATCTTCCTCTTCAAACGTCCTGCTACTTTTCCTATTCCCATCTCTCCATGACTGGTACCATCTGCCCAACCACATCCAGGTGTCCTGCCTTTTCTAAATTCTACTTAGGTTTCCTAGCCTGGGTTTTGGGACCAGATGTAGGAGTTGAAAGTGGATATTTAGCAGGTGAGGCAAGTTGAAAGATGTAACAGCCTACCATGGAAGGGGCAGGTGGAGTTAGGAGGCTGGTAATTGGTAATGAACTCTGCCCTCCAAAGAGACTCCAGTAGTGAGCTAAGCATTTCTGGCCTATATGGGTGGATGATGTATGTCTGGAGGAGATCCAAACTGTTCTCCCACTCCACAGAGATGAGAACTGACTGAAATGCTTTTTTGTACAGCTTCTTGGTATACCAGAGGGTATCAGGAAGTCCTCTTGGAGATTTGTAATTGCCACAAGCATTGGCTGGCTGCTGAGAGGCTAGCAGTGAGAACTGCAAGGTGTCATGTTAGACATAGGGCCACCAAAATCCTTAGGAACTCTACAGTTCTGAATAAGCCATGTTATCCAGCCAAGCCACAGATACAGGAATTGAATGCAGGCCTCTCCAGCCACTGCCACTGTCTTCCACCCTGAGGAGAGTAGCCACCAGAATCTGTGACCTTGAGGAGTATGAAGGTCAAAGCCAGCATGCTGAGTTCAAATTGAGGCATAAATTGAAGAAACAAGGTGGCAAGTAGAAGGCAGAAAATGGGAAAATGGGGCAAGGAATCAAGGCACCAGGAAAGTCAAAACTGAAAAGAGGCAGAGTTGCTCTGGATGGATGCTGAAGACTAAGTATAAATGTCTATGGGCTTTTTATCTGCTCCTAACATTCTCTGATGTGAGCAAGCCAAGATTATTCAAATGGTTAGGACAGGGATGAAGAGCAGCAAGTTGAAGGTGGTTCATGCCTGAGACCACACTTTTCACTGCGGAGTAACAGGTAAGTTCAACTGCTGAGACAGAAAGCAAGTGAGACAGAGAGAAAGAGAGAGAGACAGAGAGAGAGAGAAAAAGAGAGAGAGAGAGAGAGACAGGTATGGGTCAGGGACTCCATAGAACCATTTAGGTCTGAGACAGCCTCTGTGGGAATGGAGAGGGAGCTGACCGGGACCACACAAGCACTTCCTAGCAACCCTGCAGGCCCATCTGAAGCTGGAGACCACACATTTGTTGTAGCACCATTACACCTGAGTTTGTGGTTTTCTTGTGTGGAGCAGTTTTAGAAGCAGCAGCGGATTGCAGGAGTGATACAAGCTTTGGCATTAACAAAGCAAAGGTAGTGGTTACACAACAAGGTAAGGGAGTAAAGGGAGAAGCAAATGAAATCATTCACCAGGTACGTCTAGGCTGGAAAAGAAAGGAAACTCAGCTGGGCCACAGTGTTAGATACGTGGTCAAACATAATTCTGGATGTTTTTATGAGAGTGCTTTTTAGATGAGATGAATATTTAAATCGGTGGACTTTTAGGAAAACACACTGTCCCCCATGATGTCGGTGGGCCTCATCCAACCAGCTGAAGGCCTGAATAATGACTGAACTCCCCTAAACACCAAGGAATTCTGCCAACAGACAGTCTTTGTATTTGAACCACAACACTGGATCCTCCCTGAGTCTCCATCCTGCCAGCTCATCTTGCATATTTTGGGCCTCTCAGCCTTGGTAATCACGTAAGCCAATTCCTGAAAATAAATTTCTCTTTTATTTCTATACACGTCCTATTGATTCTGTGTCTCTAGAGAACCCTGACAAAAACAGAAGGTAAGTATGGAGAGAGGAGAAGGACAAGGTGAAGGGACATCAAGGCACGAGAGTCCTGAATAGCACATTCAGTGAAGGCAATGGAATGTGGGAAGGACGAAAGTTACTACACTTACTGTTAGGAGAGTTTCAGATTTCAGATGAAGAGTGGATTTGAATGAAAACAAAACCAGAGGTGTAGAGGTAGATAACTTGGAAATTGAACAGGCCTTTGAGACTCAGGCATGGTATGGGTCGTCCACATGCACATGAAAGCAGTGCACCAGGCTTGAGCATGGGTTTGAAATGGAGAGAGAAAAGATTGCAAGCCAGGATGTCAGCAGATGGGGAGGGCTGCCTGGTAAAATTCTTCGATATCATCTGTAGCAAATGTCTAACTCCTTCGCATGGCATTAGTGCCCTGCATAACCTGGCTCTTTGTACCTTCCCAGCTCAACTTCTCAGCCCAGACCAGCCAGTCATCAGCCACTGTGACCTTGTCTGTAGTCTGGAAGCTCTCGTCATTCAAGCCTCTGCACATTCCATTCTTCTTGCTTGGCATTCTGCTCCTGGCCCCAACTCTTTACGTATACTGAAGGCTTCAAATAAACCCCAAAAGAATTCTGAATTTGATAAACATTCCTAATATACCAAAGGCCATCTGGGTAACTGTCTCCTAAAGGTTAGGAAAAGTTAATCCTATCCTTAGTAATTAGTTGTTCCTTGAATAAAGCAATCTTCACTTTTCTTGGAATCGTAATTTCTACAAATCCTTTAAAAAGTTTCAGGCTGCTCAATCTCAATCACATCCCAGTATTTGAGCATTCTGGATTCAATACAGGTAGCATAAAATAATTGTATTAATTACTTGCAGAGATGATGATAAGCCTGCAGTAGGTGACTCACTTCCAGGCCCTTCATTTTTTGCATACCTGTGTCCATTGCCATGTCTCTGCCAGATTTCCAGTTTCAATGTTTACAGCAAATACATGATTTTTGCACTAACTTCTTGTACCAGTCTTGATTTTCTTCCTACAGCCTTTCTTGAACTTAGTTTGTGATTTTAAAATTGGTAAATAATACGTGAGCCTGGTTTTAATGTTTATGAGGCAGTTCAATAAACAGATGAGGAGATAGATGCTCGTCAATTACATTGATTCATGGCTTTCCAACTGATAACTAGATCAGAGACTTTGGCAACAAAATTTAAGGAACGAGGCATTACATAAATAAATTTTTTTCCTTGGCCTGAGAAAAATTTACCCCTTGGACTCATTTTCTTCCCTTCATAATAATTGTATGGGGATGGGCAGAGACGTTAGGGGACTGGAGCAACTCCACGGCAAGAGGCTACCCTCACATGTTCGTTCATCTTCCCAAACCACTGTCTCCCAGTTCTCCCTAGTGATACAGACAGCACTATTACACAGTTCCACCTGTGGACAGTCTTCAACAGGTGAGCCTTCTTTTTACAATTAAGCAAGCTGAAGCTTTTCATGGCAGAAATATGATTTCTTTTATGATTATGAAAAGTATGATTATTTTCTTCCTTAAACTAATTCTTTTCTTCCTTAAACTAAATTTGGCTTCCTTCTTCCTTCCTTAATAAACTTCTCATTCACTGTGAAATTGAAAACACAGCTTTTTCCTGATGACCAGATGGCCCAGCAAATTTAATCACTTCAAGCACTCCACACTTCCTCTTCACCACCCTCCATCCATGGTGGGGAAATCAAGAAGCAAACTCCTCATTTCTTCCAGATGCCAACCTCTCTTGTTAACTTCCCCCAACCACTATTATAAAAGCCAGATATACATGAGCAATGAAGCTGAAGAAAGAAAGTATTTCTTTTTTTTTTGAGACAGAGTCTTGCACTGACACTCAGGCTGGAGTGCAGTGGTGCGGTCTTGACTCACTGCAACCTCCGCCTCCTGGGTTCGAGCGATTCTTCTGCCTCAGCCTCTGGAGTAGCTGGGACTACAGGTGCCCGCCACCACACCCGGCCAATTTTTTATATTTTTAGTAGAGAAGGAGTTTCACCTGTTAGCCAGGATGGTCTCGATCTCCTGACCTCATGATCCTCCTGCCTCAGCCTCCCAAAGTGCTGGGATTGCAGGCGTGAGCCACCATGCCTGGCCTAAGTATTTCTTTAAAGCTATAAAATAAAACAAATCTTCCAAATGAGGGAAATGGCAAATAAATAAAAGAAATAAGTCAAAATTATATTATTGATTAATGTTTAATTCAACAGGAATGCCACTCAAATTCATTCTAATTTATCTGGAATACCTGTTTGAATTAAAATTTCCTTTCAAATTCATACCTAGTACTCCAGAAAGTAAAGCAAAGAAATTTTTATGGATAATGTATGGCAATGAGTATAGAATCTTCCCCACATCAATTGATATCCACTTAATAGTGTGGACTCTTCCAGCTAATAAAGGCTTGTCCTGACTTCCTGAGTAGGTTTTCCTTTGATGGTCTTACCTAGGCAAATTTATTGAAGTTTCCAAACCTGTTTGTTCCACCTGAAAAAAATGGCGCCTTTCAACTTACCAATATATGAAAAAATACAGGGAAAGAAGTTCATGTTGGTAAAGTACTTTCAAGCACAAATAAATTAACTACACAAAGAGGAAATTATTCCCACAATTTGGTCGCTCGTATCATCAGGAAATCAATCCCTTCCCCCTTTCTCATACCAATTTTGGAGATGGTGACTAATCTTACTTACATGCGAACTGATAACTCCTGCATTTACTGCTTAAATAATAGCATGCCAGAATTCCTATGAACTGTTAAGGAAAACTGGTTTGCAATAAGGATCTTTATTAACAGAATTGTTCAGTGAAACCAAAACTGAAGTGGCAGCTCCATTCTGCATTTGGAAAAGATGCTATTAGAAAATGCACAAGCAGCGAGGGGCACCTATAATCCTAGCACTTTGGGAGGCCGAGGGGGGCCCATCGCTTGAGCTCATGAGTTTGAGACCAGCCTGGGCAACATGGTGAAACCCAGTCTCTACAAAAAATACAAAAATTAGCCAGGTATGGTGGTACATGCCTATAGTTCCAGCTACTAGGGAGGCTGAGGTGGGAGAATAGCCTGAGCCTGGGAGGCAGAGGTTGCAGTGAGACCTTGTCTCAAAAAAAAAAAAAAAAAAAAAAGAAGAAAGAAAATGCACAAGCAAGTCACATACACACTTGTTTCTAAAAGCTCAAGACACTGAAGCATTCTAAAAAGCATGGCAATAAATTCATCGTTCAGAAACAAAAGTGGATTATACAAGTTCCAACCTAAATGTTTACATGGAATATTTTCCCATCCTTTCAACACTCATTTTATAAAAAGAAATTTGACTAAAGAGTTCCTGTGTCCTACCCTTTTTCAATAATAAATGATTATGAATCTTCATTTTGATAATTTGCTGTAAACTGTAATTAATCAGAAGCTTCAGATAAATACAAAAAAAATGTTTCTATGAAAATCCCTCACAACAAAAGACAAGAAATCTTTCAGATTCAACAGAAAACAATTACTATATTTGCTAATTCAAGACAGTAAAAGCTTTCCTTACCACAAAAAGATATATAAGCTAATAAAAGCTTTTCATACTTTTGTTTATTGGTGACTTTATGTATAGTATTTATAAAAGCTGGTTAGTGTAGAGGGAGACTAAATAATGCTGTTTCAGGCAACAATCTTGAATGCTAGCAACTTGACAAAGGAGAGAAATTCAGATAAATGTTTTGTTCCTCCTCCACAAAACACATCAAACCTGGACTTTCAACTCGAAGGCCATAGAATACTGATTTTAAAACTTTCTAGTCAGTAAGTAAAACATTTCCTTGGTGCAAGAAGTAAACATCGCCCAATATTCCCCAGAAATTCTTCAGCAAGGAAAACAGTGTACAATAGGAAAAAAAAAATACTACAGATTTTAGTTCCTAAAATAAACTTTATGCAATCACAGGAAGCATTTAGATCCTTTTCCCCTCTCTTGCAGGAAAATGAAACAATCTCTGGGCCACAGGAAATAACACAAGTTTTAGAAAATCCCTGTGGGATGAGAAAAAAAAAGCTTCAAGTGGATCTCTGAGTCCCATAAATGACGTAAAGAAAAACAGATGTTCAAAGGCTCAGTACTCCAACAAGAAGTAATCAATTTGTACTGGTGAGAGTGACGACTCCCTCCTAGGCTCATGGAAACAGGACAGCAGAAAGCCACACACACTACAATCAATATGTCTGCATACAACTAGCTCCTGCCCTCATTTTGGCAAAAAGAACAACTGCAAGAAGAGTGATGACAGCAAAGAGCGCTGAAGAAAGGAGGGATGAAGGATGCGAAAGAAGAAAAGGTAGATAGGACTCAGGTTAGAGTGCCAGCAGTTTCTACTGAAAATTAGTAACCACATGGGCATGTCAATATTGATGGCACAGCTTAGGAAAAGTCACCTATCCAATACTATAGATATGTAAAAATTTACAGCATAATGTAATTGGGAAGAAAAAGTTTATAGTATGCTACAGTCTGAATGTGTCCTCCCAAGATTAACTCTCCAATGTGGTATTAAGAGGAGGGACCTTAGGGAGATGATTAGGTCATGAGAGCTCCACCCTCATGAATGAGATTAGTGCCTTTATGAAAGAGGCCTGAGGAAGCTTGGTCACCCCCTTCACCTGCGGCCATGTGGGGATGCAGCAAGAAGATATCATCTTGAAGCAGAGAAAATAAGCCCTCACCAGACACTGAATCTGCTGGCACCCTTATCTTGGACTTCTCAGCCTCCAGAACTGTGAGAAGGAAATTTCTGTTGTTTATAAACTACCCAGTCTATAGTATTTTTTTATAGTAGCCTGAATGAACTAAAATATAGTATTTTCATTAAACTTAATTATAGATGGCAAGAGAATAAATCTTATAATATCTACTTTCTGGCTTAAAAGTACTTTTACTTAAAATATCCACTTAGAAGGGTATTTTTTGGCATTGCTACTTAGGGAACATTAGGAGGCAAACACTTTTATAATTCCACCGAAGACAGAAAGCATGCTTTTCTCAAGACGAAAGGTCAAAAAGTAGTTTCTGTGGAGTAAATCCAGAAGAATTTCAGATTTTGAAGAGATTTATCCTGGTTTTAATACAAATGGAGATTCCACAAGCCCTTTTGAAGACATTATGACTACATCTTGAACAGGTCATTAATAAAAAATACATTGCATTTAATAGATCAGATATGTGGCTTTATGTGATGTAATTGTGCAGACTGCACTTTTTAACCATTTACAGCATTAAAATACATATTTAACTTCCGTATGCCCTACCTTGCAGTCCCACAGCCATTACCCTTTTTCAGATCCTTGTTCCCTCAGGGCTGAATCCTGTGATGATTTACTAGTGGTTCTTCCTGGTTTTGTTACTGAACACCCCTCCTTTGGCCCACCCCGACCCCACCACCTTGCAGGTACCACCTCATTTCCTACATATGGTTTCTATAATTCATACTCAGAGTCAAGAGTTTATGACTGCCAGTTTCTTGGTAACCTGATAGTTACCAAGAGATAGTTGATATATGCACACACAAATATATGTTTATGTACATGTTTTAATGTAAATGGTAGCATTCCACACACATTTTTTTCTCTTAATATGTAACCCAGTGATCATTCCATTTCAGAATGTTGGAAGCTCTTCATTGTTTTTAAATAGCCGCATTATATTCCACTGTATGGATGCTCCATAATTAATAATTAACAAGCCTCTGCAGAAGGGAAATGTGTGGTTGAATGAGGAGGGTATACATATTTCTCCAAATGATATTTTTGTTATATTTCATACATACAAAAGAATATATACGAGTAAGTTAAAAAGCAAACAATACCCACGATTCCCACCTACCCTCCAATTTAAAAAAAGTCTAGTTTACCAATACCATATCTACCCTTGTGTTCCTTTCCAGCCCACGCCCCTGTCTCATGCCCTAGAAGTAACTGTTATCTGATTTTAATATGTCATTCCTATAGGTTAAAAATATTTTTTATCAAATATACATCGCTAACCCAGATACTAGGTAGTTTTTCTTATTTTTGAGCTTTATAAAATGGTCTTACGTAACATGCAATTTTCACACATCATATTTCTAAGATTCATCAATTTTTAAAAAGTAGCTGTAGTTCATTATCACTGGCTGTATAATATTCTGTGTGACTGTACTACAATGAATTTATCCATTCTTCTGTCACCTGGTGTCTTAGTCTGTTCGGCTGCTACCCAAATAGATACCACAGATTGGGTAGTTTATAAATAATAGAAATTTATTTCTCAAAGTTCTGGAAGCTGGGAAGTCCAAGATTACAGTGTCTGGTGAGGGCCACTTCACAGATGGCTGTCTTTTCACTGTAACTTCACATGGTAGAAAGGAGGAATTAGCTAGCTCTCTGGGGTTTCTTTCATAAGGGCACTGATACCAATCATGAGGGCTCCATTATTTTGACTTAAAAACCTCTCAAAAGTCCCCACCTCCTGATATTATCACCTTAGGGGTTAGGATTTCAGCATATGAATTTTAAGGGGACAAAAACATTCTAACCATAGCACCAGACAAATGGGTTATTTGCAGGTTTTTGCTACTCTGAACAGTGCCACCGTAAACATTCTCATATATGTCTTCTGGGACACATGTGCAAGAAATTTTCTAGGAAATACCCAGAAATACAGTAAGTTATGTGACTTGAATATTACAACAAAGTGTTCCCCAAAATGACTACTTTACCACTCCTTTTAGCTATGTCTGAAACACATTGCTTCTAACACTTTTTCAGACTTCAAAATTTTTACAATTTAGCAAGTGTAAAATGGTACCTTGTTGCTTTTGATTTGCATTTTCCTGATTAGTACTAGGATTGGCTTCTTTTCTTACATTTATTGGCCATTCATCTTTTCTCTTCTGTGAAATGCCTGTTTGTTTCTATTGCTCAGTTTTCAATTAAGTTATATTATCCCTTTTTTCCTTATTGATTTGTAGGAGTTCTCAAATTATTTCAAATGACCAGCTCTTTAATGGTTATAGGCACTTCAAATGTCCTCCCAGTTTGTGATTATATGATGTATTTTACTGAAGAGAGATTAATTACAATGTAGACGAATTTATCAACCTTTTATGATTAGCACTTTTTGTATCTTGCTTAAGAGATTCTTCCTTCCCAAAGTCAGACAAGTCCTATATTTTCTTCTAAATTTTATAATTTTGCCATAAAAATTGTTTTTTTTTGTATGGCATGAGGTAGGGTTCCATTTTTCCCCCTTAGATATCCGGGCACTGGTTCCTCAGGATCTTCAATACCCATTTTGTCATAAGTCAAGTATTCAAATACACATAGATCATTTCTGGACTCTCTATTTTTAAAGTTTTCTATCCCTGTATCAACATCAAACTGTTTTAATAAGTATAGATTTATAGTAAGTCTTTGTTATCCGATAGGGAATGCTTCCTCTCCCCCGCCTTCTCCTTCTGGAGTTTCTCAGCTATTCTTGGACCTCTGCTCTTCACATAAATGTTGAAATCAGTTTGTTAGGCTCTATTAAGAGGGAGAATTACTTTTCATGAAATCCCTTTTTGTACATTTTAAATTTTGTCTGGAAGTTTGAAAGGTATTCATTATAAATAAAAAATATTTTTAAAAATCTTACGACGGGCCATTGTATCAAGGTGAAACTGCACATCATGTTATTTATGCTATTCAGTCTGATTAGTCCTATTTTTCCATCCTATCACCTGTTACTTTCAAATATGAAACTGTGTCTCTTAGGTAGACTGGTTTCCCCATGTATATCATTTCAGTCCACTCCTACCCTCTCATTTCTTTGCTCATATTATTTTAACATATCCAACCATCTATTCTTCACACCTGATTCCAGATCTTATTTCTTTAAAACAACTAATGTACTAAAAGTCGCATTCCGGCTCTTATTAAAATTTACTTGCTTTGTGATAGTTTAGTGTCCTCAATTAAAGTATGAGCTCCCTAGGGACAAGCACAGGTTGGCTAAGAGTTGAAGAAATAGTTTTGATTGGTTCTTCTCAATATAAATGTATTTCGGCCTAGTCACTATTGCCAATCTTTGGGTCGAGTCACAATAAAGCCTTTTAGTTTGAATATGTTGGCTTTCTGTTGTACTTAAGCTAGGTATGTAACAATGATTAGTGAACTATAAGAGAAAGCCAGTGCTCAATGGAGTTGATTTGCAAGGGACTTTTACAATATAATTAGAAAATACCTTCATCAGGGGAGACAGCCTAACAACATGTTCTCATGGTGGTTTACAATGTATCTGTATAGCTCTTCATCTGAAGAAACAACTGTGTGAACCATAATTAAATCCATTAGGCACAGTGTGAGAAATAATGTTTAAACAACAGTTCAACAGCTGCAACACCCATACTCTTCAAAATGTTTTGTAAATGGTTGAAATAGATATAGCTGAAGATAATTTATTGTTCCTATCTTATTTTGCAAATTAAATAATAAGAATAAAAGTTGCTTGATATATTTAATTTTTAAGAGATAACTGATGTTATCATACAGGCCTAAACTAATTTGCAGTATAAAAATTACCAAAGTCATAGGGTGTGAATGAGCTGAAACAAAAACTAACAACTATGGAACTTAAAATATCTATAAAAGATTAAAAAGAATAAACATCAGGGAAGTAGTTTTTAAAAATCTTTAAATGCACAGCCACTTTTTGTCTTTTTTTAAATGAAAGAACATGATTTTGTATTAAAAATCCTTTTTCTATTAACCAAGTTATCTGTTGTGAGCAACCTAACATTCATGGAGAAAAAAGTAGGTTATTTTTCCATTAATAAGCTGAAAGTATGGCACATCAATATTTAGATAGGTCATCCAAAATTAGAGTTTAACAAGGTTTATAGAGCACTTTTAGAAACTTTAAACTGAAGATTGGGTTTAAATGTTATGTAAATTAGAGTTTCTGATTAAAAAGTGGTCCATAATCAAGTTCTAGCATAACTATACTCTATATAAACTTTAAGCCCAATTATTTAAAAAAGTTTTAAATGTGAAAACAATTTGCTGCTCCTAGGATGTGGCAAAGTAAGGAAAGAAAGCAAATAACTTAATTGATTATACTTCAAGTTTCAACCTGAACTTCAAATGTCAGAAGTCACTCAAACCAGCTCCTCTAGAATGAGAGAATGCTCATCTAGTTTGAATAAGGTATTTTTAATGAAAAAAAGGCTTTGAAAAAGGGATTTGAAAATAACCATATATGAAAATTGGGACATTTCAGGCACTCAAAAAGGTTTAACTAAATCAAATATCAGAAGGCAATATATTAATACATCACTTTTTAATAGATTTATTGAAGTATAACTGATGCATAAGTTGCACATATTTAAAGTGTACAATTTGATGAACTTTCCCCTTTGTATACACCCATGAAACCTTTACCAGAATCAAGTTAGTGAACACTTCTATCACTTCCAAAAGTTTTCTCTTTCTTTCTCTCTCAGTATCTGTCTCCAGGTACCCACTGATCTACTTTGTCAAGTAGTTAAGTTTGCATTTTCTAGAACTGTATATAAATGGAATTATACAAGTTGTACTCTTTTCTGTCTGCCTCTTTCATTCAGCATTATTATTTTAAGAATCATTTATGTTATTGTATCAATAACCAAAATTCCATTTTATTGCTGAGAAGTATTCTATTGTATAGTAGCAAACTGTTTATCCATTCACCTTTTTGTCTTCCAGAGGACACTGAATTTATTTTTATTATAATTTTTTATTTTTCCATAGGTTACTGAGGTACAGGTGGTATTTGGTTATGTAAGTAAGTTCTTTAGAGGTGATTTGTCAGATTTTGGTGCACCCATCACCTGAGCAGTATATACTGTGACATATTTGTAGTCTTTTATCCCTCACCTTCCTCCCCCTTCCCCCTAAGTCCCCAAAGTCCACTGTATCATTCTTATGCCTTTGCATCCTAATAGCTTAGCTCCCACATATCAGTGAGAACATATGACATTTGGCTTTCCATTCCTGAGTTACTTTACATAGAATAATAGTCTCCAATCTCATCCAGGTTGCCGTGGATGCCGTTAATTCATTCCTTTTTATGACTGAGCAGTATCCCATCATGTATATATACCACAGTTTCTTTATCCACTCATTGATTGATGGGCATTTGGGCTGGTTCCACGATTTTGCAATTGCAAATCATGCTGCTATAAACATGTGTGTGCAAGTATCTTTTTTGTATAAGGACTTCTTTTCCCCTGGGTAGACACCAGTAGCGGGATTACTGGATCAAATGGTAGTTCTACTTTTAGTTCTTTAAGGAATCTCCACACTGTTTTCCATAGCGGCTGTAGTAGTTTACATTCCCACCAGCAGTGTAGACGTGTTCCCTGATCACCACATCCATGCCAACATCTACCATTTTTTGCTTTTTTGACTATGGCCATTCTTGCAGGAGTAAGGTGGTATCGCATTGTGGTTTTGATTTGCATTTCCCTGATCATTAGTGATGTTGAGCATTTTTTCATATGTTTGTTGGCCATTTGTATATCTTCTTTTGAGAACTGCCTATTCATATCCTTAGCCCACTTTTTGATGGGATTGTTTTTTTCTTACTGATTTGAGTTAGCTGTAGATTCTGGATATTAATCCTTTGTCAGTTGTAGAGATTGTGGAGATTTTCTCCCAGTCTGTGGGTTGTCGGTTTACTCTGCTGATTGTTCCTTTTGCCATCCAAAAGCTCTTTAATTAGGTCCCAACTATTTACTTTGTTTTTATTGCATTTGCTTTTGGGTTCTTGGTCATGAAATCCTTGCCTAAGCCAATGTCTAGAAGGGTTTTTCCAATGTTATCTTCCAGAGTTTTTATAGTTTCAGGTCTTAAAGTCCTTATTCCATCTTAAGTTGATTTTTGTATAAGGTAAGAGATGAAGATCCAGTTTCATTTACCTACATGTGGCTAGCCAATTATCCCAGGACATTTGTTGAAAAGGGTGTCCTTTCCCCACTTTATGTTTTTGTTTGCCTTGTCGAAGATCAGCTGGCTATAAGTATTTGGGTCTATTTCTGGGTTTTCTATTCTATGTGCCTATTTTTATACCTATACCATGCTGTTTTGGTGACCATGGCCTTACAGTATAGTTTGAAATCAGATAGTGTGATGCCTCCAGATTTGTTCTTTTTGCTTAGTCTTGCTTTGGGTATGCAAGCTCTTTTTAGGTTCCATATGAATTTTAGAATTTTTTTTTCTAATTCTGTGAAGAATGATGGTGGTATTTTGATGGGGATTGCATTGAATTTGTAGATTGCTTTTGGCAGTATGGTCATTTTTACAATATTGATTCTACCCATCCATGAGCATGGGATGTGTTTCCATTTGTTTGTGTCATCTATGATTTCTTTCTGCAGTGTTTTGTAGTTTTCCTTGTAGAGGTTTTTTGCCTCCTTGGTTAGGCATATTCCTAAGTATTTTGTTTGTTTGTTTGTTTGTTTTGCAGCTATTGTAAAAGGGGTTGAGTTCTCGATTTGATTCTCCACTTGGTCCCTGTTGGTGTACACAAGAGCAACTAATTTGTGTACATTAATCTTGTATCTGGAAACTTTGCTGAATTCTTTTCTCAGCTCAAGGAGTTTTCTGGAGGAGTATTTAGGATTTTCAAGGTAAACAATCATCAACAGTGACAGTTTGACTTCCTCTTTACTGATTTCGATGCCCTTTCTTTCTTTCACTTGTCTGATTGCTCTGGCCAGGACTTACAGTACTACATTGAAGAGGAGTGGTGAGAGTGGGCATCCTCATCTTGTTCCAGTTCTCAGAGGGAGTGCTTTCAACTTTTCCCTATGCAGTATTGTGTTGGCTGTGGATTTGTCACAGATGGTTTCTATTACATTGAGGTATGTCCCTTGTATGTCGATTTTGCTGAGTTTTAATCATAAAGGGATGCTGGATTCTGTCTAATGTTTTTTCTGCATCTATTGAGATGATCATATGATTTTTGTTTTCAATTCTGTTTATGTGGTGTGTCGCATTTATTGACTTGCATATGTTAAACCATCTCTGCATCCCTGGTATGAAACTCACTTGATCAGGGTGGATTATCTTTTTGATATGTTGTTGGATTTGGTTAGCTAGTATTTTGTTAAGGATTTTAGCATCTATGTTCATCAAGGAGAGTGGTCTGTAGTTTTCTTTTTTGGTTATGTCCTTTCCTGGTTTTGGTATTAGGGTGATACTGGCTTCATAGAATGAATTAGGGAGGATTCCCTCTTTCTCTATCTTGTGGAATAGTGAGAAAAGGAAAGGTACCAATTCTTTGAATGTCTGGTAGAATTTTGCTGTGAATCCATCTGGTCCTGGATTTTTTTAATTGGTAATTTTAAAATTACCATTTCAATCTCACTGCTTGTTATTGGTCTGCTCAGGGTATCTAATTCTTCCTGATTTAAACTAGGAGGGTTGTATTTTTCCAGGAATTTTTACATCTCTTCTAGGTTTTCTAGTTTATGTGGATAAAGCTGTTCATAGTAGCCTTGAATAATCCTTTGTATTTCAATGGTGTCAGTTGTAATACCTCCCAATTTGTTTCTTAATGAGGTTATTTGGATTTTCTCTCATTTTTCTGGTTAATCTTGCTAATAGTCTTTCAATTTTATGTATCTTTTCAAAGAACCAGATTTTTGTTTCAGTTATCTTTTGTATTGCTTTTTTGTTTCAATTTCATTTAGCTCTGCTCTGATCTTGGTTATTTCCTTTCTTCTGCTGGGTTTGGGTTTGATTTGTTCTTGTTTCTCTAGTTCCTCGAGGTCTGATCTTAGAATGTCAGTTTGTGATCTTTCAGTCTTTTTGATGTAGGCATTTACAGCTATGGACTTTCCTCTCAGCACCGCCTATCCCAGAGGTTTTGATAGGTTGTGTCATTATGGTTGTTCAGTTTGAAGAATTTTTAAATTTCCATCTTGATTTCATTTTTGACCCAATAATTATTCAGAAGCAGTTTATTTAATTTCCATGAATTTGCACAGTTTTGAAGGTTCCTTTTGGATTTGATTTCCAGTTTTATTGCACTGTGGTCTGAGAGAGTGACAAAATTTCAATTATCTTAAATTTATTGAGGCTCGTTTTATGGCCTCTATCTTGGAAAAAGTTCCATGAGCCAATAAATAGAATGTGTATTCTGTAGTTGTTGGAAGAAATGTTCTGTATATATCTGTTAAGTCCATTTGTTCCAAGGTATAGTTTAAATCCATTGATTTTGTTGACTTTCTACCTTGATGACCTGGCTAGTGCTTTTAGTGGAATACTGAAGTCCCTCACTATTATTGTGTTGCTGTCAATCTCATTTCTTAGGTCTATTGGTAATTGTTTTGTAAATTTGGGAGCTCCAGTGTTAGGTGCAGATATGTTTAGGATTGTGAAATTTTCCTATTGCACAATGCCTTTTACCATTATATAATGTTCCTCTTTGTCTCTTTTAACTGCTATTGCTTTAAAGTTTGTTTTGTCTGACATAAGAATAGCTACCTCTGCTCACTTCTGGTATCCATTTGCATGAAATGCCTTTTTCCACCCCTTTACTTTATGTGAGTCCTTATGTGTTAGGTGAGTCTCCTGAAGGCAGCATATAGTTGGTTGGTGAGTTCTTATCCATACTGCAGCTCTGTATCTTTTAAGCAGAGCATTTAGGCCACTTACATTCAATGTTAGTATTGAGATGTGAGGTACCATTCCATTCATCATGCTATTTGTTGCCTGTGTACCTTGTTTCTGTTGTTTGTTTTTGCTATTTAACTTGTGGTTTTGTTTTATAGGTCCTTGAGATTTACTCTTTAAAGAGGTTCTGTTTTGATGTGTTTCCAGGATTTGTTTCAATATTTAGAGCTCCTTTTAGCAGTTTGTGTAGAGGTGGCTTGGTACTGGCAAATTCTCTCAGCATTTGTTTGTCTGAAAAAGACCATAACTTTCCTATATATATGATGCTTAGTTCTGCTAGATACAAAATTCTTGGCTGTTAATTGTTTTGTTTGAGGAGGCTGAAATAGGACCCCAATCCCTTCTAGCTTGTAGAGTTTCTTCTGAGAAATCCGCTGTTAATCTGATAGATTTTTCCTTATAGGTTACCTGTTGCTTTTGTCTTACACCTCTTAAGATTCCTTCATCTTAACTTTAGCTAAAGTGATGACAATGTGCCTAAGTGACGATCTTTCTACAATGAATTTCCCAGGTGTTCTTTGTGCTTCTTGTATTGGGATGTCTAGGTCTCTAGCAAGGGCTGGGGATGTTTTCCTCAATTATTCCCCCAAATATGTTTTCCAAACTGTTAGATTTCTCTTCTTCCTCAGGAACACTGCTTATTCTTAGTTTTGGTCATTTAACATAATCTCAGACTTCTTGGAGGCTTTGTTCATATTTTCTTATTCTTTTGTCTTTGTCTTTGTTGAACTGGGTTAATTCAAAGACCTTGTCTTTGAGCTCTGAATTTCTTTCTTCTACTTGTTCAATTCTATGGCTGAGACTTTCCAGAGCATTTTGCATTTCTTTAAGTGTGTCCAAATTTTCCTAAAGTTTTGATTGTTTTTTTCTTTATGCTACCTATTTCCTTGAATAATTCTCCCATCACTTCTTGTACTGATTTTTGAATTTCCTTGCACTGGGCTTCACCTTTCTCTGGTGCCTTCCTGATTAGCTTAATAACTAACCTCCTGAATTCTTTTACAAGTAAATCAGGAATTTCTTCTTGGTTTGGATCCACTGCTGGTGGACGAGTGTGATTTTGGGGAGGTGTTAAAGAGCCTTTTTTTGTCATATTACCAGAGTTAGTTTTCTGGTTCCTTCTTATTTGGGTAGGCTCTATCAGAGGGAAGGTCTAGGGCTGAAGGCTGTTCAGATTATTTTGTCCTGCAGTGTGTTCCCTTGATGTAGTACTCTCCCGCTTTTCCTATGGATATGGCTTCCTGTGAGCCGAGCTGCAGTGATTGTTATCTCTCTTCTGGGTCTAGCCACCCAGCAAGTCTACCCGGCTCCAGGCTGGTACTGGGGGTTGTCTGTGTAGAATCCTGTGAAGTGAACCATCTATGGGTCTCTCAGCCATGGATGCCAGCTTCTGTTCCAGTGGAGGTGGCAGGGGGGTGAAATAGACTCTCTGAGGGGTCTTAGCTTTGGTGGTTTAATGTTATATATTTGTGCTGGTTGGCCTCCTGCTGGGAGGTGGCACTTCCCAGAGAGCATCAGCTGTGGTACTATGGAGAGGAACTGGTGCTGGGCGGGGCCCTAGAACTCCCAAGAGTGTATGTCCTTTGCCTTCAGCTAACAGGGTAGATAGGGAAGGCCCATCAAGTTGGGGCAGGGCCAGGCGTGTCTGAGCTCAGACTCTCCTTGGACAGGTCTCGCTGCGGCTGCTATGGGGGATGGGGGCAAGGTTCCCAGGTCAGTGGAGTTGTGTACCTAGGAGGATTATGGCTGGCTTCTACTGAGTCATGTAGGTTGTCAGGGAGGTAGGGGAAAGCCAGCAGTCACAAGCCTCACCCAGCTCCCACACAATCCAAATGGCCGGTCTCACTCCTGCTGTGCCCCCAACACCTCCCCCACTGGGAACAGCCCTGAGTCTGTTTCCAGGCAGTGGATGAACAGGGCTTGAGAACTTGCCTTGGGCTACCTGCCCCTAAGCTGAGAAAGAAAAGGGCTTGGCTCTTCCCCTACCTGTGGAGTCTGCACACCAGATTCACGCCCTCCCCTGAGTTATGGCCAGGAGGCTTCTTGCCCAGGTCAAATTGTTTCAAAGTTCATCTGATGATTTCCTTCTCCTTGTGGCGTTTTCCCCTGTGCCTCTGGCTGCCCTCCCGATGGATCTCTGTGGTGCCAGGCAGGAATGACTTGTTGGGGACCCAGTGAACTCCGAGCACCTTTCCTGCTGCTTCCTCTACCCCTATATTTTGCTTGGCTCTCTAAATTGACTAAGTTCCTGGTAAGGTTGGAGACTTCTCCCTCAAATAGACCTTCCGTTTCCCCAGTGAGGGTATGTGTTCAGGAGAGGAGGATCTCTCTTTCCCACTTCCGCAGTTGGGGCACTTACAATATTAGGGGTGTCTCCTGGGTCTTGCAGGAGCAGTTGCTTCCTTCAGAGGGTCTGTGCGTCTTACTGCAACTCCTGGTTTGTTCTTGCAGTCATTCTGGAGCTAAAATTCACAATGTGAGCCTCTGCACACTGCTCTATCTGTCTGAGTCAGAGGTGCAATCTAGTCCTGCCTCCTATCCGCCATGATGATCTTCCATTCAGGACATTCCCATTCACCTTTTGATGCATACTGGAGTTGTTTCCAGCTTTCGGATATTATAAACAAAGCTGATAAGAACATGTGTCTAAGTCTTCATGCAGATATGTGTCTCTTTTGTCTTGGGTAAATATCTAGGTGCATAATATTTAACTATAGGGTATATGCATCTTTAACTCTTTAAGAGTGTAACAGAGCCAGGCATGGTGGCTCATGCTTGTAATCCTAACACTTTGGGATGCCAAGGTGAGAGACCTGCATGAGCCCATGAGTTCAAAAACAGCCTGGGAAACACAGAGAGACCCTGTGTCCAAAGAAAAAAAAAAGTATGCCAGAATGTTTCCAAAGTGGTATTATTTTACATTCCCATTTCCCACCAACAGGGTATGAGCTTGCCAGTGGATCCACATCATCTTCAGCACTTGGTATTGCCAATCTTTTTAATTGTAGCAATTTTAGTGGCTTTGTAGTGGTATCCCATTGTGGTTTTAATTTACATCTCCCTAATGACTAAAAACATTGAGCACTTTCATGTCATTTGTCAGTGATATCTCTTCTTTCGTGAAGTGTCTATTTAAATCCTTTGCCTATTTTAAATTGGGTTGTCTTATTAATCAGTTGTAAGTATTCTTTGTATATTTTAAACTCTTCATCAGACATGTTTCACAAATGTTTTCTCCTAGTCTCTACATTGCCTTTTGATTTTCTTAACTGTGTCTTTCAAACAGCTAGGTTTTAGTTTTGATGAAATATAAGTTATCTACTTTTTATGTTATTGATTAATTGGGATTTTTGTGTCTTATTTTTGCATAACTCAAGATCATGAAGATTTTCCTCTATGTTTTTCTTTTAGATGTGTCATAGTTTTAGATTTTATATTTAGGTCTATGATCCATTTTGATGTGTTTTTAGATCTAGAAGGAGGCAAGGTTTATTTCTTTGTAAATATATGTCTCATTGTTCAAGCACAAGTACTGAAAAGTCATCCATTCTCTACTGAATTGCTTTGGCACCTTTGTTGAAAATCAAGTTATTATATCTGTGTATGTCTGTTTCTGAACTCTGTCCCATGGATCTGTATTTCTATCTTTACACCAATACCACATTGCCTTGATTACTGTAGTTTTATAACAAGTCTTCAGGCTGGGCACAGTGGCTCACACCTGTAATCTCAGCACTTTGGGAGGCAGAGGTGGGCAGATCACGAGGTCAAGACATCAAGACTTTCCTGGCCAACATAGTGAAACCCCGTTTCCACTAAAAATACAAAAATTAGCTGGGCATGGCGGTGCATGCCTGTAGTCCTAGCTGCTCAGGAGGCTGAGGCAAGAGAATCGCTTGAACCCAGGAGGCGGAGGTTGCAGTGAGCCAAGATTGCGCCATTGCACTCCAGCCTTATGACAGAGTGAGACTCCATCTCAAAAAGTAAGAAACAAAATAAGTCTTCAAATCAGGTGGTGTAAGTTCCTAAACTTTAATCTTTTTTGTTCAAAATAATTTAGCTATTCTGGACACTCTCTAGTTCCATGAAAATGTTAGAATCAAGTTGTCAGTTTCAGTAAGAGTCTTGTTGGATTTTGACAGAAATCACATTGGATATAGATCAGTTTGGGAGAATAGATATTTTAAACACGTTGAATCTTCCAAACCTTGAACATGGTATGTCTCACCACCTAAATGTTTTCTTTGATTTCCTTCATTCATGTTTTGTAGTTGTCAGCATAACAGATCTTTTACATATCTTATTATATTTACATGTACATATTTCATGGTTTTGGGGTGCTATTATAAATCAAACCTTTTTCATTCAATTTCTGATTGTTTATTGCTAGTATGCAGAAATAAAATTGGTTTTGTATGTTGACCTTGCATACTGCATCTCTGCCAAATCGATTTATTAGTTCTAGTTGCTTTTTTGTATATTATTTGGAAAGTTCTACATAGACAATCAGTCTGTCTGTGAACAGAGATGGTTTTATTTCTTCCTTTCTAATCTATATGCCTTTATTTCTTTTTCTATTGCACTAAGAAAGACCTTAGGTATGATAATGAATAAAATGGTGAGCTTGGACAAGCTTGCAGTGGGTCTTTCACCATTAGCAATGATGTTAGCTGTAGTTCTCTGTAAATGCCTTTTATTAAGTTGAAAAAGTTGTTTTCTATTTCTAGTTTGCTGATAATTCTTATTGCAAATGAATGTTCAGTTTTGTTATATGCTTGGTTTATATCTATTCAAATAAACATCCTTTTTTTCTTTAGTCTGTTTTGCTTTACTGTTTCTTCTTGAATCTGCCATGCTTTGATTGATGTTCAATTGTTGAACCAACCTTGCATTCCCAGGAAAATGACCTCATAGTCATATGTATTATCCTTTTTATATAATGCTGGATTCAACAAGGTAAGATTTGTTGAATAATTTTGTGTCTATGTTTATAACGAGTATTTGTCTGTACGCTTCTTGTATTGTCTTTGTCTGGTTTGCATATTAGGGTAATGCTGGCTTCACAGAATGAGTTGGAAAGTGCCCCCTCCTATTTTCTGGTAAAGTTTGTGTAGAACTGGTATTATTCCTCCTTCAATGTTGGGTAGATTTTGACAGTAAAGGCATCTGGGAATAGAGTTTTCTTTGTTAGTTCTTAAGACAAACTTTATATATATATATATATATATATTTTTTTTTTATTATACTTTAAGTTCTAGGGTACATGCGCATAACGTGCAGGTTTGTTACATATGTATACTTGTGCCATGTTGGTGTGCTGCACCCATCAACTCGTCAGCACCCATCAACTCGTCATTTACATCAGGTATAACTCCCAATGCAATCCCTCCTCCCTCCCCTCTCCCCCCTCCCCATGATAGGCCCCGGTGTATGATGTTCCCCTTCCCGAGTCCAAGTGATCTCATTGTTCAGTTCCCACCTATGAGTGAGAACATGCGGTGTTTGGTTTTCTGTTCTTGTGATAGTTTGCTAAGAATGATGGTTTCCAGCTGCATCCATGTCCCTACAAAGGACACAAACTCATCCTTTTTGATGGCTGCATAGTATTCCATGGTGTATATGTGCCACATTTTCTTAATCCAGTCTGTCACTGATGGACATTTGGGTTGATTCCAAGTCTTTGCTATTGTGAATAGTGCCGCAATAAACATACGTGTGCATGTGTCTTTATAGCAGCATGATTTATAATCCTTTGGGTATATACCCAGTAATGGGATGGCTGGGTCATATGGTACATCTAGTTCTAGATCCTTGAGGAATCGCCATACTGTTTTCCATAATGGTTGAACTAGTTTACAATCCCACCAACAGTGTAAAAGTGTTCCTATTTCTCCACATCCTCTCCAGCACCTGTTGTTTCCTGACTTTTTAATGATCGCCATTCTAATTGGTGTGAGATGGTATCTCATTGTGGTTTTGATTTGCATTTCTCTGATGGCCAGTGATGATGAGCATTTTTTCATGTGTCTGTTGGCTGTATGAATGTCTTCTTTTGAGAAATGTCTGTTCATATCCTTTGCCCACTTTTTGATGGGGTTGTTTGTTTTTTTCTTGTAAATTTGTTTGAGTTCTTTGTAGGTTCTGGATATTAGCCCTTTGTCAGATGAGTAGATTGCAAACATTTTCTCCCATTCTGGAGGTTGCCTGTTCACTCTGATGGTAGTTTCTTTTGCTGTGCAGAAGCTCTTTAGTTTAATTAGATCCCATTTGTCAATTTTGGCTTTTGCTGCTGTTGCTTTTGGTGTTTTAGACATGAAGTCTTTGCCCATGCCTATGTCCTGAATGGTACTACCCAGGTTTTCCTCTAGAGTTTTTATGGTATTAGGTCTAACATTTAAGTCTCTAATCCATCTTGAATTAATTTTCGTATAAGGAGTAAGGAAAGGATTCAGTTTCAGCTTTCTACTTATGGCTAGCCAATTATCCCAGCACCATTGATTAAATAGGGAATCCTTTCCCCATTTCTTGTTTCTCTCAGGTTTGTCAAAGATCAGATGGCTGTAGATGTGTGGTATTATTTCTGAGGACTCTGTTCTGTTCCATTGGTCTATATCTCTGTTTTGGTACCAGTACCATGCTGTTTTGGTTACTGTAGCCTTGTAGTATAGTTTGAAGTCAGGTAGCGTGATGCCTCCAGCTTTGTTCTTTTGACTTAGGATTGTCTTGGAGATGTGGGCTCTTTTTTGGTTCCATATGAACTTTAAAGCAGTTTTTTCCAATTCTGTGAAGAAACTCATTGGTAGCTTGATGGGGATGGCATTGAATCTATAAATTACCTTGGGCAGTATGGCCATTTTCACGATATTGATTCTTCCTATCCATGAGCATGGTATGTTCTTCCATTTGTTTGTGTCCTCTTTTATTTCACTGAGCAGTGGTTTGTAGTTCTCCTTGAAGAGGTCCTTTACATCCCTTGTAAGTTGAATTCCTAGGTATTTTATTCTCTTTGAAGCAATTGTGAATGGAAGTTCATTCATGATTTGGCTCTCTGTTTGTCTGTTACTGGTGTATAAGAATGCTTGTGATTTTTGCACATTAAAATCCTGAGACTTTGCTGAAGTTGCTTATCAGCTTAAGGAGACTTTGGGCTGAGACAATGGGATTTTCTAAATATACAATCATGTCATCTGCAAACAGGGACAATTTGACTTCTTTTCCTAAGTGAATACCCTTGATTTCTTTCTCTTGCCTGATTGCCCTAGCCAGAACTTCCAACACTATGTTGAATAGGAGTGGTGAGAGAGGGCATCCCCGTCTTGTGCCAGTTTTCAAAGGGAATTTTTCCAGTTTTTGCTCATTCAGTATGATATTGGCTGTGGGTTTGTCATAAATAGCTCTTATTATTTTGAGGTACGTTCCATCAATACCGAATTTATTGAGGGTTTTTAGCATGAAGGGCTGTTGAATTTTGTCAAAAGCCTTTTTTGTATCTATTGAGATAATCATGTGGTTCTTGTCTTTGGTTCTGTTTATATGCTGGATTATGTTTATTGATTTGTGAATGTTGAACCAGCCTTGCATCCCAGGGATGAAGCCCACTTCATCATGGTGGATAAGCTTTTTGATGTGCTGCTGGATCCGGTTTGCCAGTATTTTATTGAGGATTTTTGCATCGATGTTCATCAGGGATATTGGTCTAAAATTCTCTTTTTTTGTTGTGTCTCTGCCAGGCTGTGGTATCAGGATGATGTTGCCCTCATAAAATGAGTTAGGGAGGATTCCCTCTTTTTCTATTGATTGGAATAGTTTCAGAAGGAATGGCACCAGCTCCTCCTTGTACCTCTGATAGAATTCAGCTATGAATCCATCTGGTCCTGGACTTTTTTTGGTTGGTAGGCTATTAATTATTGCCTCAATTTCACAGCCTGCTATTGGTCTATTCAGGGATTCAACTTCTTCCTGGTTTAGTCTTGGAAGAGTGTAAGTGTCCAGGAAATTATCCATTTCTTCTAGATTTTCTAGTTTATTTGCGTAGAGGTGTTTATAGTATTCTCTGATGGTAGTTTGTATTTCTGTGGGGTCAGTGGTGATATCCCCTTTATCATTTTTAATTGCGTCGATTTGATTCTTCTCTCTTTTCTTCTTTATTAGTCTTGCTAGTGGTCTGTCAATTTTGTTGATCTTTTCAAAAAACCAACTCCTGGATTCATTGATTTTTTGGAGGGTTTTTTGTGTCTCTATCTCCTTCAGTTCTGCTCAGATCTTAGTTATTTCTTGCCTTCTGCTAGCTTTTGAATGTGTTTGCTCTTGCTTCTCTAGTTGTTTTAATTGTGATGTTAGAGTGTCAATTTTAGATCTTTCCTGCTTTCTCTTGTGGGCATTTGGTGCTATAAATTTCCCTCTACACACTGCTTTAAATGTGTCCCAGAGATTCTGGTATGTTGTATCTTTGTTCTCATTGGTTTCAAAGAACATCTTTATTTCTGCCTTCATTTCGTGATGTACCCAGTAGTCATTCAGGAGCAGGTTGTTCAGTTTCCATGTAGTTGAGCGGTTTTGATTGAGTTTCTTAGTCCTGAGTTCTAGTTTGATTGCACTCTGGTCTGAGAGACAGTTTGTTATAATTTCTGTTCTTGTACATTTGCTGAGGAGTGCTTTACTTTCAATTATGTGGTCAATTTTGGAATAAGTGTGATGTGGTGCTGAGAAGAATGTACATTCTGTTGATTTGGGGTGGAAAGTTCTATAGATGTCTATTAGGTCTGCTTGCTGCAGAGATGAGTTCAATTCCTGGATATCCTTGTTAACTTTCTGTCTCGTTGATCTGTCTAATGTTGACAGTGGAGTGTTGAAGTCTCCCGTTATTATTGTATGGGAGTCTAAGTCTCTTTGTAAGTCTCTAAGGACTTGCTTTATGAATCTGGGTGCTCCTGTATTGGGTGCATATATATTTAGGATAGTTAGCTCTTCCTGTTGAATTGATCCTTTTACCATTATGTAATGGCCTTCTTTGTCTCTTTTGATCTTTGTTGGTTTAAAGTCTGTTTTATCAGAGACTAGGATTGCAACCCCTGCTTTTTTTTGTTCTCCATTTGCTTGGTAAATCTTCCTCCATCCCTTTATTTTGAGCCTATGTATGTCTCTGCGTGTGAGATGGGTCTCCTGAATACAGCAGACTGATGGGTCTTGACTCTTTATCCAGTTTGCCAGTCTGTGTCTTTTAATTGGAGCATTTAGTCCATTTACATTTAAGGTTAAGATTGTTATGTGTGAACTTGATCCTGCCATTATGATATTAACTGGTTATTTTGCTC